>NW_025766830.1:0-15925 GCF_003918875.1 Haliotis rubra | reverse complement strand
GATTCCCCTCTCAAGAAGACAGCAGTGGGGTGATTAGTATATAGTCCCTCGATTCCCACCAAGAAGACAGCAGTGTTGTGATTAGTATATAGTCCCTCGATTCCCACCAAGAAGACAGCAGTGTTGTGATTAGTATATAGTCCCCTCGATTCCCACCAAGAAGACAGCAGTGTTGTGATTAGTATATAGTCCCCTCGATTCCCACCAAGAAGACAGCAGTGTTGTGATTAGTATATAGTCCCCTCGATTCCCACCAAGAAGACACAGCAGTGTTGTGATTAGTATATAGTCCCCTCGATTCCCACCAAGAAGACAGCAGTGTTGTGATTAGTATATAGTCCCCTCGATTCCCACCAAGAAGACAGCAGTGTTGTGATTAGTATATAGTCCCCTCGATTCCCACCAAGAAGACAGCAGTGGGGTGATTAGTATATAGTCCCCTCGATTCCCACAAAGAAGACAGCAGTGTTGTGATTAGTATATAGTCCCTCGATTCCCACCAAGAAGACAGCAGTGTTGTGATTAGTATATAGTCCCCTCGATTCCCACCAAGAAGACAGCAGTGTTGTGATTAGTATATAGTCCCCTCGATTCCCACCAAGAAGACAGCAGTGGGGTGATTAGTATATAGTCCCCTCGATTCCCACCAAGAAGACAGCAGTGGGTTGATTAGTATATAGTCCTCTCGATTCCTACCAAGAAGACAGCAGTGTTGTGATTAGTATATAGTCCCCTCGATTCCTTCCAAGAAGACAGCAGTGGGGTGATTAGTATATAGTCCCTCGATTCCCACCAAGAAGACAGCAGTGTTGTGATTAGTATATAGTCCCCTCGATTCCCACCAAGAAGACAGCAGTGTTGTGATTAGTATATAGTCCCCTCGATTCCCACCAAGAAGACAGCAGTGTTGTGATTAGTATATAGTCCCTCGATTCCACCAAGAAGACAGCAGTGTTGTGATTAGTATATAGTCCCCTCGATTCCCACCAAGAAGACAGCAGTGGGGTGATTAGTATATAGTCCCCTCGATTCCCACCAAGAAGACAGCAGTGTTGTGATTAGTATATAGTCCCCTCGATTCCCACCAAGAAGACAGCAGTGGGGTGATTAGTATATAGTCCCCTCGATTCCCACCAAGAAGAAGACAGCAGTGATTCCCACCAAGTGATTAGATATATAGTCCCTCGATTCCCACCAAGAAGACAGCAGTGTTGTGATTAGTATATAGTCCCCTCGATTCCCACCAAGAAGACAGCAGTGTTGTGATTAGTATATAGTCCCCTCGATTCCCACCAAGAAGACAGCAGTGTTGTGATTAGTATATAGTCCCTCGATTCCCACCAAGAAGACAGCAGTGGGGTGATTAGTATATAGTCCCCTCGATTCCCACCAAGAAGACAGCAGTGGGGTGATTAGTATATAGTCCCTCGATTCCCACCAAGAAGACAGCAGTGTTGTGATTAGTATATAGTCCCTCGATTCCCACCAAGAAGACAGCAGTGTTGTGATTAGTATATAGTCCCCTCGATTCCCACAAAGAAGACAGCAGTGTTGTGATTAGTATATAGTCCCCTCGATTCCCACCAAGAAGACAGCAGTGTTGTGATTAGTATATAGTCCCCTCGATTCCCACCAAGAAGACAGCAGTGGAGTGATTAGTATATAGTCTCCTCGATTCCCACCAAGAAGACAACAGTGTTGTGATTAGTATATAGTCCCCTCGATTCCCACCAAGAAGACAGCAGTGTTGTGATTAGTATATAGTCAACACGACTTCCACTAAGAAGACAACAGTGGGGTGATTAGTATATAGCCCCCTCGATTCCCACCAAGAAGACAGCAGTGTGGTGATTAGTATATAGTCCCCTCGATTCCCACCAAGAAGACAGCAGTGTTGTGATTAGTATATAGTCCCCTCGATTCCCACCAAGAAGACAGCAGTGTTGTGATTAGTATATAGTCCCCTCGATTCCCACCAAGAAGACAGCAGTGGGTGATTAGATTAAGAAGACAGCAGTGTTGTGATTAGTATATAGTCCCTCGATTCCCACCAAGAAGACAGCAGTGTATTAGTATATAGTCCCCTCGATTCCCCCCAAGAAGACAGCAGTGGGGTGATTAGTATATAGTCCCCTGATTCCCACCAAGAAGACAGCAGTGTTGTGATTAGTATATAGTCCCTCGATTCCCACCAAGAAGACAGCAGTGTTGTGATTAGTATATAGTCCCTCTCGATTCCCACCAAGAAGACAGCAGTGGGGTGATTAGTATATAGTCCCCTCGATTCCCACCAAGAAGACAGCAGTGGTGATTAGTATATAGTCCCTCGATTCCCACCAAGAAGACAGCAGTGGGTGATTAGTATATAGTCCCTCGATTCCCACCAAGAAGACAGCAGTGTTGTGATTAGTATATAGTCCCCTCGATTCCTTCCAAGAAGACAGGAGCGCTGTGATTAGTATATAGTCCTCTCGATTCCCACCAAGAAGACAGCAGTGGGGTGATTAGTATATAGTACCCTCGATTCCCACCAAGAAGACAGGAGTGTTGTGATTAGTATATAGTTCCCTCGATTCCCACCAAGAAGACAAGAGTGTTGTGATTAGTATATAGCCCCTCGATTCCCACCAAGAAGACAGGTGTTGTGATTAGTATATAGTCCCTCGATTCCCACCAAGAAGACAGCAGTGGGGTGATTAGTATATAGTCCCCTCGATTCCCACCAAGAAGACAGCAGTGTTGTGATTAGTATATAGTCCCTCGATTCCCACCAAGAAGACAGCAGTGTTGTGATTAGTATATAGTCCTCTCGATTCCCCACCAAGAAGACAGCAGTGTTGTGATTAGTATATAGTCCCTCGATTCCCACCAAGAAGACAGCAGTGTTGTGATTAGTATATAGTCCCTCGATTCCCACCAAAGAAGACAGCAGTGTTGTGATTAGTATATAGTCCCCTCGATTCCCACCAAGAAGACAGCAGTGGGGTGATTAGTATATAGTCCCCTCGATTCCCACCAAGAAGACAGCAGTGTTGTGATTAGTATATAGTCCCTCGATTCCCACCAAGAAGACAAGAGTGTTGTGATTAGTATATAGTCCCCTCGATTCCCACCAAGAAGACAGCAGTGTTGTGATTAGTATATAGTCTCCTCGATTCCCACCAAGAAGACAGCAGTGGGGTGATTAGTATATAGTCCCCTCGATTCCCACCAAGAAGACAGCAGTGGGTTGATTAGTATATAGTCCCTCTCGATTCCTACCAAGAAGACAGCAGTGTTGTGATTAGTATATAGTATATAGTCCCTCGATTCCTTCCAAGAAGACAGGAGTGTTGTGATGATTAGTATATAGTCCCCTCGATTCCCACCAAGAAGACAGCAGTGTTGTGATTAGTATATAGTCCCCTCGATTCCCACCAAGAAGACAGCAGTGTTGTGATTAGTATATAGTCCCCTCGATTCCCACCAAGAAGACAGCAGTGTTGTGATTAGTATATAGTCCCCTCGATTCCCACCAAGAAGACAGCAGTGTTGTGATTAGTATATAGTCCCCTCGATTCCCACCAAGAAGACAGCAGTGGGGTGATTAGTATATAGTCCCCTCGATTCCCACCAAGAAGACAGCAGTGGGTGATTAGTATATAGTCCCCTCGATTCCCACCAAGAAGACAGCAGTGTTGTGATTAGTATATAGTCCCCTCGATTCCTTCCAAGAAGACAGCAGTGTGTGATTAGTATATAGTCCCCTCGATTCCCACCAAGAAGACAGCAGTGTTGTGATTAGTATATAGTCCCCTCGATTCCCACCAAGAAGACAGCAGTGTTGTGATTAGTATATAGTCCCTTCGATTCCCACCAAGAAGACAGCAGTGTTGTGATTAGTATATAGTCCCCTCGATTCCCACCAAGAAGACAGCAGTGTTGTGATTAGTATATAGTCCCCTCGATTCCCACCAAGAAGACAGCAGTGTTGTGATTAGTATATAGTCCCCTCGATTCCCACCAAGAAGACAGCAGTGGGTGATTAGTATATAGTCCCTCGATTCCCACCAAGAAGACAGCAGTGTTGTGATTAGTATATAGTCCCTCGATTCCCACCAAGAAGACAGCAGTGTTGTGATTAGTATATAGTCCCCTCGATTCCCACCAAGAAGACAGCAGTGGAGTGATTAGTATATAGTCCCTCGATTCCTCCAAAGAAGACAGCAGTGTTGTGATTAGTATATAGTCCCTCGATTCCCACCAAGAAGACAGCAGTGTTGTGATTAGTATATAGTCCCTCGATTCCCAGAAGACAGCAGTGGGTGATTAGTATATAGTCCCCTCGATTCCCACCAAGAAGACAGCAGTGGGTGTGATTAGTATATAGTCCCTCGATTCCCACCAAGAAGACAGCAGTGTTGGTGATTAGTATATAGTCCCTCGATTCCCACCAAGAAGACAGCAGTGGGGTGATTAGTATATAGTCCCCTCGATTCCCACCAAGAAGACAGCAGTGGGTGATTAGTATATAGTCCCCTCGATTCCCACCAAGAAGACAGCAGTGTTGTGATTAGTATATAGTCCCCTCGATTCCCACCAAGAAGACAGCAGTGTTGTGATTAGTATATAGTCCCCTCGATTCCCACCAAGAAGACAGCAGTGTTGATTAGTATATAGTCCCTCGATTCCCACCAAGAAGACAGCAGTGTTGTGATTAGTATATAGTCCCCTCGATTCCCACCAAGAAGACAGCAGTGTTGTGATTAGTATATAGTCCCCTGATTCCCACCAAGAAGACAGCAGTGTTGTGATTAGTATATAGTCCCTCGATTCCCACCAAGAAGACAGCAGTGTTGTGATTAGTATATAGTCCCCTCGATTCCCACCAAGAAGACAGCAGTGTTGTGATTAGTATATAGTCCCCTCGATTCCCACCAAGAAGACAGCAGTGTTGTGATTAGTATATAGTCCCCTCGATTCCCACCAAGAAGACAGCAGTGGGGTGATTAGTATATAGTCCCTCGATTCCCACCAAGAAGACAGCAGTGGGTGATTAGTATATAGTCCCCTCGATTCCCACCAAGAAGACAGCAGTGTTGTGATTAGTATATAGTCCCCCCGATTCCCACCAAGAAGACAGCAGTGTTGTGATTAGTATATAGTCCCCTCGATTCCCACCAAGAAGACAGCAGTGTTGTGATTAGTATATAGTCCCCTCGATTCCCACCAAGAAGACAGCAGTGGGGTGATTAGTATATAGTCCCCTCGATTCCCACCAAGAAGACAGCAGTGTTGTGATTAGTATATAGTCCCTCGATTCCCACCAAGAAGACAGCAGTGTTGTGATTAGTATATAGTCCCCTCGATTCCCACCAAGAAGACAGCAGTGGGGTGATTAGTATATAGTCCCCTCGATTCCCTCCAAGACGACAGCAGTGGGGTGATTAGTATATAGTCCCCTCGATTCCCACCAAGAAGACAGCAGTGTTGTGATTAGTATATAGTCCCCTCGATTCCTTCCAAGAAGACAGGAGTGTTGTGATTAGTATATAGTCCCCTCGATTCCCACCAAGAAGACAGCAGTGGGGTGATTAGTATATAGTACCCTCGATTCCCTCCAAGAGGACAGGAGTGTTGTGATTAGTATATAGTTCCCTCGATTCCCACCAAGAAGACAAGAGCGTTGTGATTAGTATATAGCCCCCTCGATTCCCACCATGAAGACAGCAGTGTTGTGATTAGTATATAGTCTCCTCGATTCCCACCAAGAAGACAGCAGTGGGGTGATTAGTATATAGTCCCCTCGATTCCCTCCAAGAAGACAGCAGTGGGTGATTAGTATATAGTCCTCTCGATTCCTACCAAGAAGACAGCAGTGTTGTGATTAGTATATAGTCCCCTCGATTCCTTCCAAGAAGACAGGAGCTCTGTGATTAGTATATAGTCCCCTCGATTCCCACCAAGAAGACAGCAGTGTTGTGATTAGTATATAGTCCCCTCGATTCCCACCAAGAAGACAGCAGTGGGTGATTAGTATATAGTCCCCTTGATTCCCTCCAAGAAGACAGCAGTGGGGTGATTAGTATATAGTCCCCTCGATTCCCACCAAGAAGACAGCAGTGTTGTGATTAGTATATAGTCCCCTCGATTCCTTCCAAGAAGACAGGAGCGCTGTGATTAGTATATAGTCCTCTCGATTCCCACCAAGAAGACAGCAGTGGGTGATTAGTATATAGTACCCTCGATTCCCTCCAAGAGGACAGGAGTGTTGTGATTAGTATATAGTTCCCTCGATTCCCACCAAGAAGACAAGAGTGTTGTGATTAGTATATAGCCCCCTCGATTCCCACCATGAAGACAGCAGTGTTGTGATTAGTATATAGTCACCTCGATTCCCACCAAGAAGACAGCAGTGGGGTGATTAGTATACAGTCCCCTTGATTCCCACCAAGAAGACAGCAGTGGGTGATTAGTATATAGTCCTCTCGATTCCTACCAAGAAGACAGCAGTGTTGTGATTAGTATATAGTCCCCTCGATTCCTTCCAAGAAGACAGGAGCTCTGTGATTAGTATATAGTCCCCTCGATTCCCACCAAGATGACAGTAGTGTTGTGATTAGTATATAGTCCCCTCGATTTCCACCAAGAAGACAGCAGTGTTGTGATTAGTATATAGTCCCTTCGATTCCCACCAAGAAGACAGCAGTGTTGTGATTAGTATATAGCCCCCTCGATTCCCACAACGAAGACAGCAGTGTTGTGATTAGTATATAGTCCCCTCGATTCCCACCAAGAAGACAGCAGTGTTGTGATTAGTATATAGTCCCCTCGATTCCCACCAAGAAGACAACAGTGGAGTGATTAGTATATAGTCTCCTCGATTCCCACCAAGAAGACAACAGTGGAGTGATTAGTATATAGTCCCCTCGATTCCCTCTAAGAAGACAGCAGTGTTGTGATTAGTATATAGTCAACACGACTGCCACTAAGAAGACAACAGTGGGGTGATTAGTATATAGCCCCCTCGATTCCCACCAAGAAGACAGCAGTGTGGTGATTAGTATATAGTCCTCTCGATTCCCACCAAGAAGACAGCAGTGTTGTGATTAGTATATAGTCCCCTTGATTCCCTCCAAGAAGACAACAGTGTTGTGATTAGTATATAGTCCCCTCGATTCCCACCAAGAAGACAGCAGTGTTGTGATTAGTATATAGCCCCTCGATTCCCACCAAGAAGACAGCAGTGGGGTGATTAGTATATAGTCCCCTCGATTCCCACCAAGAAGACAGCAGTGGGGTGATTAGTATATAGTCCCTCGATTCCCACCAAGAAGACAGCAGTGTTGTGATTAGTATATAGTCCCTCGATTCCCACCAAGAAGACAGCAGTGTTGTGATTAGTATATAGTCCCCTCGATTCCCACCAAGAAGACAGCAGTGTTGTGATTAGTATATAGTCCCTCGATTCCCACCAAGAAGACAGCAGTGGGGTGATTAGTATATAGTCCCCTTGATTCCCACCAAGAAGACAGCAGTGGGGTGATTAGTATATAGTCCCCTCGATTCCCACCAAGAAGACAGCAGTGTTGTGATTAGTATATAGTCCCCTCGATTCCTTCCAAGAAGACAGGAGCGCTGTGATTAGTATATAGTCCTCTCGATTCCCACCAAGAAGACAGCAGTGGGGTGATTAGTATATAGTACCCTCGATTCCCTCCAAGAGGACAGGAGTGTTGTGATTAGTATATAGTTCCCTCGATTCCCACCAAGAAGACAAGAGTGTTGTGATTAGTATATAGCCCCCTCGATTCCCACCATGAAGACAGCAGTGTTGTGATTAGTATATAGTCCCCTCGATTCCCACCAAGAAGACAGCAGTGGGGTGATTAGTATATAGTCCCCTGATTCCCCAAGAAGACAGCAAGATTAGATAGCAGTGGAAGACAGATTAGTTATATATAGTCCCTCTCGATTCCCACCAAGAAGACAGCAGTGTTGTGATTAGTATATAGTCCCCTCGATTCCCACCAAGAAGACAGCAGTGTGTGATTAGTATATAGTCCCCTCGATTCCCACCAAGAAGACAGCAGTGTTGTGATTAGTATATAGTCCCTCGATTCCCACCAAGAAGACAGCAGTGTTGTGATTAGTATATAGTCCCCTCGATTCCCACCAAGAAGACAGCAGTGTTGTGATTAGTATATAGTCCCCTCGATTCCCACCAAGAAGACAGCAGTGTTGTGATTAGTATATAGTCCCCCTCGATTCCCACCAAGAAGACAGCAGTGTTGTGATTAGTATATAGTCCCCTCGATTCCCACCCAAGAAGACAGCAGTGTTGTGATTAGTATATAGTCCCCCACGATTCCCACCAAAGAAGACAGCAGTGGGTGATTAGTATATAGTCCCTCGATTCCCCCAAGAAGACAGCAGTGTTGTGATTAGTATATAGTCCCTCGATTCCCACCAAGAAGACAGCAGTGTTGTGATTAGTATATAGTCCCCTCGATTCCCACCAAGAAGACAGCAGTGTTGTGATTAGTATATAGTCCCCTCGATTCCCACCAAGAAGACAACAGTGGAGTGATTAGTATATAGTCTCCTCGATTCCCACCAAGAAGACAACAGTGGAGATTAGTATATAGTCCCCTGATTCCCACCAAGAAGACAGCAGTGTTGTGATTAGTATATAGTCAACACGATTCCACCAAGAAGACAGCAGTGTTGGGTGATTAGTATATAGCCCCTCGATTCCCACCAAGAAGACAGCAGTGTGGTGATTAGTATATAGTCCCTCGATTCCCACCAAGAAGACAGCAGTGTTGTGATTAGTATATAGTCCCCTCGATTCCCACCAAGAAGACAACAGTGTTGTGATTAGTATATAGTCCCCTCGATTCCCACCAAGAAGACAGCAGTGTTGTGATTAGTATATAGCCCCTCGATTCCCACCAAGAAGACAGCAGTGGGGTGATTAGTATATAGTCCCCTCGATTCCCACCAAGAAGACAGCAGTGGGGTGATTAGTATATAGTCCCCTCGATTCCCACCAAGAAGACAGCAGTGTTGTGATTAGTATATAGTCCCCTCGATTCCCACCAAGAAGACAGCAGTGTTGTGATTAGTATATAGTCCCCTCGATTCCCACCAAGAAGACAGCAGTGTTGTGATTAGTATATAGTCCCCTCGATTCCCACCAAGAAGACAGCAGTGTGATTAGTATATAGTCCCTCGATTCCCACCCCTCGATTCCCACCAAGAAGACAGCAGTGGGTGATTAGTATATAGTCCCCTCGATTCCCACCAAGAAGACAGCAGTGTTGTGATTAGTATATAGTCCCCTCGATTCCCACCAAGAAGACAGCAGCAGTGGGTGATTAGTATATAGTCCCCTCGATTCCCACCAAGAAGACAGCAGTGGGTGATTAATATATAGTCCCCTCGATTCCCACCAAGAAGACAGCAGTGTTGTGATTAGTATATAGTCCCCTCGATTCCTTCCAAGAAGACAGCAGTGTTGTGATTAGTATATAGTCCCCTCGATTCCCACCAAGAAGACAGCAGTGGGTGATTAGTATATAGTCCCCTCGATTCCTCCAAGAAGACAGGAGTGTTGTGATTAGTATATAGTCCCCTCGATTCCCACCAAGAAGACAAGAGTGTTGTGATTAGTATATAGCCCCTCGATTCCCACCAAGAAGACAGCAGTGTTGTGATTAGTATATAGTCCCCTCGATTCCCACCAAGAAGACAGCAGTGGGTGATTAGTATATAGTCCCCTCGATTCCCACCAAGAAGACAGCAGTGGGTGATTAGTATATAGTCCTCTCTGATTCCCACCAAGAAGACAGCAGTGTTGTGATTAGTATATAGTCCCCTCGATTCCCACCAAGAAGACAGCAGTGTTGTGATTAGTATATAGTCCCTCGATTCCCACCAAGAAGACAGCAGTGGGTGATTAGTATATAGTCCCCTTGATTCCCCAAGAAGACAGCAGTGGGTGATTAGTATATAGTCCCCTCGATTCCCACCAAGAAGACAGCAGTGTTGTGATTAGTATATAGTCCCCTCGATTCCTTCCAAGAAGACAGCAGTGTTGTGATTAGTATATAGTCCCTCGATTCCCACCAAGAAGACAGCAGTGGGGTGATTAGTATATAGTCCCCTCGATTCCCTCCAAGAGGACAGCAGTGTTGTGATTAGTATATAGTCCCCTCGATTCCCACCAAGAAGACAAGAGTGTTGTGATTAGTATATAGCCCCCTCGATTCCCACCATGAAGACAGCAGTGTTGTGATTAGTATATAGTCTCCTCGATTCCCACCAAGAAGACAGCAGTGGGGTGATTAGTATATAGTCCCCTGATTCCCAATAGTCCCCTCGATTCCAAGAAGACAGCAGTGGGTGATTAGTATATAGTCCCTCTCGATTCCTACCAAGAAGACAGCAGTGTTGTGATTAGTATATAGTCCCCTCGATTCCTTCCAAGAAGACAGGAGCTCTGTGATTAGTATATAGTCCCCTCGATTCCCACCAAGAAGACAGCAGTGTTGTGATTAGTATATAGTCCCCTCGATTTCCACCAAGAAGACAGCAGTGTTGTGATTAGTATATAGTCCCTTCGATTCCCACCAAGAAGACAGCAGTGTTGTGATTAGTATATAGCCCCTCGATTCCCACCAAGAAGACAGCAGTGTTGTGATTAGTATATAGTCCCCTCGATTCCCACCAAGAAGACAGCAGTGTTGTGATTAGTATATAGTCCCCTCGATTCCCACCAAGAAGACAACAGTGGAGTGATTAGTATATAGTCTCCTCGATTCCCACCAAGAAGACAACAGTGGAGTGATTAGTATATAGTCCCCTCGATTCCCACCAAGAAGACAGCAGTGTTGTGATTAGTATATAGTCAACACGACTGCCACTAAGAAGACAACAGTGGGGTGATTAGTATATAGCCCCCTCGATTCCCACCAAGAAGACAGCAGTGTGGTGATTAGTATATAGTCTTCTCGATTCCCACCAAGAAGACAGCAGTGTTGTGATTAGTATATAGTCCCCTTGATTCCCTCCAAGAAGACAACAGTGTTGTGATTAGTATATAGTCCCCTCGATTCCCACCAAGAAGACAGCAGTGTTGTGATTAGTATATAGCCCCTCGATTCCCACCAAGAAGACAGCAGTGGGGTGATTAGTATATAGTCCCCTCGATTCCCACCAAGAAGACAGCAGTGGGGTGATTAGTATATAGTCCCTCGATTCCCACCAAGAAGACAGCAGTGTTGTGATTAGTATATAGTCCCTCGATTCCCACCAAGAAGACAGCAGTGTTGTGATTAGTATATAGTCCCCTCGATTCCCACCAAGAAGACAGCAGTGTTGTGATTAGTATATAGTCCCCTCGATTCCCACCAAGAAGACAGCAGTGTTGTGATTAGTATATAGTCCCCTCGATTCCCACCAAGAAGACAACAGTGTTGTGATTAGTATATAGTCCCTCGATTCCCACCAAGAAGACAGCAGTGGAGTGATTAGTATATAGTCCCCTCGATTCCCACCAAGAAGACAGCAGTGTTGTGATTAGTATATAGTCAACACTCGATTCCCACCAAGAAGACAGCAGTGGGTGATTAGTATATAGTCCCCTCGATTCCCACCAAGAAGACAGCAGTGTGGTGATTATATAGTCCCCTCGATTCCCACCAAGAAGACAGCAGTGTTGTGATTAGTATATAGTCCCCAGTGTTGTGATTAGTATATTCCCACCAAGAAGACAGCAGTGTTGTGATTAGTATATAGTCCCCCGATTCCCACCAAGAAGACAGCAGTGTTGTGATTAGTATATAGTCCCCTCGATTCCCACCAAGAAGACAGCAGTGGGTGATTAGTATATAGTCCCCTCGATTCCCACCAAGAAGACAGCAGTGGGTGATTAGTATATAGTCCCCTCGATTCCCACCAAGAAGACAGCAGTTCCCACCAAGAAGACAGATTAGTATATAGTCCCTCTGATTCCCACCAAGAAGACAGCAGTGTTGTGATTAGTATATAGTCCCCTCGATTCCCACCAAGAAGACAGCAGTGTTGTGATTAGTATATAGTCCCCTCGATTCCCACCAAGAAGACAGCAGTGTTGTGATTAGTATATAGTCCCCTGATTCCCACCAAGAAGACAGCAGTGGAGTGATTAGTATATAGTCCCCTCGATTCCCACCAAGAAGACAGCAGTGTTGTGATTAGTATATAGTCCCTCGATTCCCACCAAGAAGACAGCAGTGTTGTGATTAGTATATAGTCCCCTCGATTCCCACCAAGAAGACAGCAGTGGGTGATTAGTATATAGCCCCCGATTCCCAAAGAAGACAGCAGTGATTAGTGATTAGTATATAGTCCCCTCGATTCCCACCAAGAAGACAGCAGTGTTGTGATTAGTATATAGTCCCCTCGATTCCCACCAAGACAGAGTGTTGGATTAGCAGTGTTGTGATTATTAGTATATAGTCCCCTCGATTCCCACCAAGAAGACAGCAGTGTTGTGATTAGTATATAGTCCCCTCGATTCCCACCAAGAAGACAGCAGTGGGGTGATTAGTATATAGTCCCCTCGATTCCCACCAAGAAGACAGCAGTGTTGTGATTAGTATATAGTCCCCTCGATTCCCACCAAGAAGACAGCAGTGTTGTGATTAGTATATAGTCCCCTCGATTCCCACCAAGAAGACAGCAGTGTTGTGATTAGTATATAGTCCCTCGATTCCCACAAGAAGACAGCAGTGTTGTGATTAGTATATAGTCCCCTCGATTCCCACCAAGAAGACAGCAGTGGGTGATTAGTATATAGTCCCCTCGATTCCCACCAAGAAGACAGCAGTGTTGTGATTAGTATATAGTCCCCTCGATTCCCACCAAGAAGACAGCAGTGTTGTGATTAGTATATAGTCCCCTGATTCCCACCAAGAAGACAGCAGTGTTGTGATTAGTATATAGTCCCTCGATTCCCACCAAGAAGACAGCAGTGGGTGATTAGTATATAGTCCCTCGATTCCCACCAAGAAGACAGCAGTGTTGTGATTAGTATATAGTCCCTCGATTCCCACCAAGAAGAAGACAGGAGTGTTGTGATTAGTATATAGTCCCTCGATTCCCACCAAGAAGACAGCAGTGTTGTGATTAGTATATAGTCCCCTCGATTCCCACCAAGAAGACAGCAGTGGGTGATTAGTATATAGTCCCCTCGATTCCCACCAAGAAGACAGCAGTGGGTGATTAGTATATAGTCCCCTCGATTCCCACCAAGAAGACAGCAGTGTTGTGATTAGTATATAGTCCCCTCGATTCCTTCCAAGAAGACAGCAGTGAGTATATAGTCCCCTCGATTCCCACCAAGAAGACAGCAGTGATTAGTATATAGTCCCCCCACCAAGAAGACAGCAGATTCCCACCAAGAAGACAGCAGTGGTGTGATTAGTATATAGTCCCCTCGATTCCCACCAAGAAGACAGCAGTGTTGTGATTAGTATATAGTCCCCTGATTCCCACCAAGAAGACAGCAGTGTTGTGATTAGTATATAGTCCCCTCGATTCCCACCAAGAAGACAGCAGTGTTGTGATTAGTATATAGTCCCCTCGATTCCCACCAAGAAGACAGCAGTGGGTGATTAGTATATAGTCCCCTTCGATTCCCACCAAGAAGACAGCAGTATTAGTATATAGTCCCCTCGATTCCCACCAAGAAGACAGCAGTGTTGTGATTAGTATATAGTCCCTCTCGATTCCCACCAAGAAGACAGCAGTGTTGTGATTAGTATATAGTCCCCCTGATTCCCACCAAGAAGACAGCAGTGTTGTGATTAGTATATAGTCCCTCGATTCCCACCAAGAAGACAGCACAGTATAGTCCCTCGATTCCCACCAAGAAGACAGTGTTGTGATTAGTATATAGTCCCCTGATTCCCACCAAGAAGACAGCAGTGTTGTGATTAGTATATAGTCCCTCGATTCCCACCAAGAAGACAGCAGTGTTGTGATTAGTATATAGTCCCCTCGATTCCCACCAAGAAGACAGCAGTGTTGTGATTAGTATATAGTCCCCTCGATTCCCACCAAGAAGACAGCAGTGGGTGATTAGTATATAGTCCCCTCGATTCCCACCAAGAAGACAGCAGTGTTGTGATTAGTATATAGTCCCTCGATTCCCACCAAGAAGACAGCAGTGTTGTGATTAGTATATAGTCCCCTCGATTCCCACCAAGAAGACAGCAGTGTTGTGATTAGTATATAGTCCCTCTCGATTCCCACCAAGAAGACAGCAGTGTTGTGATTAGTATATAGTCCCCTCGATTCCCACCAAGAAGACAGCAGTGGGTGATTAGTATATAGTCCCCTCGATTCCCACCAAGAAGACAGCAGTGTTGTGATTAGTATATAGTCCCCTCGATTCCCACCAAGAAGACAGCAGTGTTGTGATTAGTATATAGTCCCCTCGATTCCCACCAAGAAGACAGCAGTGTTGTGATTAGTATATAGTCCCTGATTCCCACCAAGAAGACAGCAGTGTTGTGATTAGTATATAGTCCCCTGATTCCCACCAAGAAGACAGCAGTGTTGTGATTAGTATATAGTCCCCCTCGATTCCCACCAAGAAGACAACAGTGGGTGATTAGTATATAGTCCCCTCGATTCCCACCAAGAAGACAGCAGGTTGTGATTAGTATATAGTCCCCTCGATTCCCACCAAGAAGACAGCAGTGTTGTGATTAGTATATAGTCCCCCTCGATTCCCACCAAGAAGACAGCAGTGGGTGATTAGTATATAGTCCCCTCGATTCCCACCAAGAAGACAGCAGTGTGATTAGTATATAGTCCCTCGATTCCCACCAGTATACAGTCCCCTCGATAGTCCCCTCCCACCCAAGAAGACAGCAGTGTTGTGATTAGTATATAGTCCCCTCGATTCCCACCAAGAAGACAGCAGTGTTGTGATTAGTATATAGTCCCTCGATTCCCACCAAGAAGACAGCAGTGGGAAGACAGCAGTGATTAGTATATAGTCCCCTGATTCCCACCAAGAAGACAGCAGTGTTGTGATTAGTATATAGTCCCCTCGATTCCCACCAAGAAGACAGCAGTGTTGTGATTAGTATATAGTCCCCTCGATTCCCACCAAGAAGACAGCAGTGTTGTGATTAGTATATAGTCCCCTCGATTCCCACCAAGAAGACAGCAGTGTTGTGATTAGTATATAGTCCCCTCGATTCCCACCAAGAAGACAGCAGTGTTGTGATTAGTATATAGTCCCCTCGATTCCCACCAAGAAGACAGCAGTGTTGTGATTAGTATATAGTCCCCTCGATTCCCACCAAGAAGACAGCAGTGTTGTGATTAGTATATAGTCCCTCGATTCCCACCAAGAAGACAGCAGTGGGGTGATTAGTATATAGTCCCCTCGATTCCCACCAAGAAGACAGCAGTGTTGTGATTAGTATATAGTCCCCTCGATTCCCACCAAGAAGACAGCAGTGTTGTGATTAGTATATAGTCCCCTCGATTCCCACCAAGAAGACAGCAGTGTTGTGATTAGTATATAGTCCCCTCGATTCCCACCAAGAAGACAGCAGTGTGTGATTAGTATATAGTCCTCTCTGATTCCCACCAAGAAGACAGCAGTGTTGTGATTAGTATATAGTCCCCTCGATTCCCACCACCAAGAAGACAACAGCAGTTGTGATTAGTATATAGTCCCTCGATTCCCACCAAGAAGACAGCAGTGTTGTGATTAGTATATAGTCCCCTCGATTCCCACAAGAAGACAGCAGTGTTGTGATTAGTATATAGTCCCCTCGATTCCCACCAAGAAGACAGCAGTGGGGTGATTAGTATATAGTCCCCTCGATTCCCACCAAGAAGACAGCAGTGTTGTGATTAGTATATAGTCCCTCGATTC
>NW_025766829.1:0-15974 GCF_003918875.1 Haliotis rubra | reverse complement strand
ACTTTTCGGCCTTTGCAAGCCCTGGAAAGGTTGTTATTCATTCAGAAGTTGTCTATTCTTTGTCAAGTGAGAGGTACAGCAGATAGGGGAGGATCCCCATTTGGGAAAGGTATGATCTTAATTTCACTTACTGTCAAACAGCTAAGGATACAGGCAAAGTTTCTTTCAATTTACAATCATGGGAAAATGCCGACAAAAACAATACAGATAAACCTGTGGTCCTCACATTTGCTGTGTGTCGCCTTCCAAATGATATCCCATATGACATCCCGAACGAACAGGTTTTATAGGCATCCCGTTTTCAATGTTTTGACAACATATTAAGATAAACCTAAGTGTCAGCTCAATTAACACAATGAAACAATCCACCCCAATTAACTGGGTCACATCTAACATGCCACCATTATCTCTATATTGTCTTACGAATCATCGCGCCTTGGAGTAATTTGTATCTGTAACAATTCTATGTCGTGATTTACATCAGCTGTCACAATGCTCAAAGCTACAGTCTCAACACTTTTTGACAGGTATCCCAACTTTTTAATTGATGTCGACAATGGAACAAACACAAAGACAAGTGCAATTAAGCATCAAAGGAAATGGGTCGGCTCCTGCATACATATCCATCTTTGTCTGTTTGGCGTAGGCTTGGTTTCGATGCACCTGTACATTAGGTTTTCAAGAAGGAAATTGGGGGTCTGGTTTACCTGAGTTGATCTTTTATCCTATTTGTACTATAAAGGTGTAGTTGACTACCAGCAGCAAGCGCGCCCGCCGTGTTTAGTGCCGACAATACTGATTGTCTCTGACGTCAGCTTATTGTTGACGTCACTGCTCTATGACGTGTCAGGAGGTCATGGCGTAGCTCCATTGTCGACAGTAGCCTTTTGTGTTTGGCGACCACGTCTTTCCGTTCTGGGTCTTTTGCCAAACCTATGTACATCTTTCACTTGCGTCGCTTATCAGCATACTGCTACTTGGGTCGGGTAGGATACGGTTTCAGTCATCCTGCTTGCCGTGTGTCGGTAGTGGTGATGGCTGTCAGAATACAGGCACAAGACAAACCTCTTATCAACCTCTAAAAACCGGACAGGAACTGCAGTCTCTATAACATATTCATCTAACTTTCCATACACTGTACACTGTATACTTACTACTGCCATGCATTTATGCCGTCATGTTGGACCATCGACTGTCTACTTTTCGGCCTTTGCAAGCCCTGGAAAGGTTGTTATTCATTCAGAAGTTGTCCATTCTTTGTCAAGTGAGAGAGGTACAGCAGATAGGGGAGGATCCCCATTTGGGAAGAGTATGATCTTAATTTCACTTACTGTCAAACAGCTAGGGATACAGGCAAAGTTTCTTTCAATTTACAATCATGGGAAAATGCCGACAAAACAATACAGATAAACCTGTGGTCCTCACATTTGCTGTGTGTCGCCTTCCAAATGATATTATATGACATCCGAACGAACAGGTTTATAGGCATCCCGTTTTCAATGTTTTGACAACATATTAAGATAAACCTAAGTGTCAGCTCAATTAACACAATGAAACAATCCACCCCAATTAACTGGGTCACATCTAACATGCCACCATTATCTCTATATTGTCTTACGAATCATCGCGCCTTGGAGTAATTTGTATCTGTAACAATTCTATGTCATTATTTACATAAGCTGTCACAATGCTCAAAGCTACAGTCTCAACACTTTTGACAGGTATCCCAACTTTTTAACGGATGTCGACAATGGAACAAACACAAAGACAAGTGCAATTAAGCATCAAAGGAAATGGGTCGGCTCCTGCATACATATCCATCTTTGTCTGTTTGGCGTAGGCTTAGTTTCGATGCACCTGTACATTAGTTTTCAAGAAGGAAATTGGGGTCTGATTTACCTGAGTTGATCTTTTATCCCTATTTGTACTATAAAGGTGTAGTTGACTACCAGCAGCAAGCGCGCCCGCCGTGTTTAGTCCCGACAGCCTGATTGTCTCTGACGTCAGCTTATTGTTGACGTCACTGCTCTATGACGTGTCAGGAGGTCATGGCGTAGCTCCATTGTCGACAGTAGCCTTTTGTGCTTGGCGACCACGTCTTTCCGTTCTGGGTCCTTTGCCAACCTATGTACATCTTTCACTTGCGTCGCTTATCAGCATACTGCTACTTGGGTCGGGTAGGATACGGTTTCAGTCAACCTGCTTGCCGTGTGTCGGTAGTGGTGATGGCTGTCAGAATACAGGCACAAGACAAACCTCTTATCAACCTCTAAAAACCGGACAGGAACTGCAGTCTCTATAACATATTCATCTAACTTTCCATACACTGTACACTGTATACTTACTACTGCCATGCATTTATGCCGTCATGTTGGACCATCGACTGTCTACTTTTCGGCCTTTGCAAGCCCTGGAAGGTTGTTATTCATTCAGAAGTTGTCCATTCTTTGTCAAGTGAGAGGTACAGCAGATGGGGAGGATCCCCATTTGGGAAAGAGTATGATCTTAATTTCACTTACTGTCAAACAGCTAGGGATACAGGCAAAGTTTCTTTCAATTTACAATCATGGGAAAATGCCGACAAAAACAATACAGATAAACCTGTGGTCCTCACATTTGCTGTGTGTCGCCTTCAAATGATATTATATGACATCCGAACGAACAGGTTTTATAGGCATCCCGTTTTCAATGTTTTGACAACATATTAAGATAAACCTAAGTGTCAGCTCCAATTAACACAATGAAACAATCCACCCCAATTAACTGGGTCACATCTAACATGCCACCATTATCTCTATATTGTCTTACGAATCATCGCGCCTTGGGTAATTTGTATCTGTAACAATTCTATGTCATTATTTACATAAGCTGTCACAATGCTCAAAGCTACAGTCTCAACACTTTTGACAGGTATCCCAACTTTTTTAACGGATGTCGACAATGGAACAAACACAAAGACAAGTGCAATTAAGCATCAAAGGAAATGGGTCGGCTCCTGCATACATATCCATCTTTGTCTGTTTGGCGTAGGCTTGGTTTCGATGCACCTGTACATTAGTTTTCAAGAAGGAAATTGGGGTCTGATTTACCTGAGTTGATCTTTTATCCCTATTTGTACTATAAAGGTGTAGTTGACTACCAGCAGCAAGCGCGCCCGCCGTGTTTAGTGCCGACAGCCTGATTGTCTCTGACGTCAGCTTATTGTTGACGTCACTGCTCTATGACGTGTCAGGAGGTCATGGCGTAGCTCCATTGTCGACAGTAGCCTTTTGTGCTTGGCGACCACGTCTTTCCGTTCTGGGTCTTTTGCCAACCTATGTACATCTTTCACTTGCGTCGCTTATCAGCATACTGCTACTTGGGTCGGGTAGGATACGGTTTCAGTCATCCTGCTTGCCGTGTGTCGGTAGTGGTGATGGCTGTCAGAATACAGGCACAAGACAAACCTCTTATCAACCTCTAAAAACCGGACAGGAACTGCAGTCTCTATAACATATTCATCTAACTTTCCATACACTGTACACTGTATACTTACTACTGCCATGCATTTATGCCGTCATGTTGGACCATCGACTGTCTACTTTTCGGCCTTTGCAAGCCCTGGAAAGGTTGTTATTCATTCAGAAGTTGTCCATTCTTTGTCAAGTGAGAGGTACAGCAGATAGGGAGGATCCCCATTGGGAAGAGTATGATCTTAATTTCACTTACTGTCAAACAGCTAGGGATACAGGCAAAGTTTCTTTCAATTTACAATCATGGGAAAATGCCGACAAAACAATACAGATAAACCTGTGGTCCTCACATTTGCTGTGTGTCGCCTTCCAAATGATATTATATGACATCGAACGAACAGGTTTTATAGGCATCCCGTTTTCAATGTTTGACAACATATTAAGATAAACCTAAGTGTAAGCTCAATTAACACAATGAAACAATCCACCCCAATTAACTGGGTCACATCTAACATGCCACCATTATCTCTATATTGTCTTACGAATCATCGCGCCTTGGAGTAATTTGTATCTGTAACAATTCTATGTCATTATTTACATAAGCTGTCACAATGCTCAAAGCTACAGTCTCAACACTTTTGACAGGTATCCCAACTTTTAACGGATGTCGACAATGGAACAAACACAAAGACAAGTGCAATTAAGCATCAAAGGAAATGGGTCGGCTCCTGCATACATATCCATCTTTGTCTGTTTGGCGTAGGCTTGGTTTCGATGCACCTGTACATTAGTTTTCAAGAAGGAAATTGGGGTCTGATTTACCTGAGTTGATCTTTTATCCTATTTGTACTATAAAGGTGTAGTTGACTACCAGCAGCAAGCGCGCCCGCCGTGTTTAGTGCCGACAGCCTGATTGTCTCTGACGTCAGCTTATTGTTGACGTCACTGCTCTATGACGTGTCAGGAGGTCATGGCGTAGCTCCATTGTCGACAGTAGCCTTTTGTGTTTGGCGACCACGTCTTTCCGTTCTGGGTCTTTTGCCAACCTATGTACATCTTTCACTTGCGTCGCTTATCAGCATACTGCTACTTGGGTCGGGTAGGATACGGTTTCAGTCATCCTGCTTGCCGTGTGTCGGTAGTGGTGATGGCTGTCAGAATACAGGCACAAGACAAACCTCTTATCAACCTCTAAAACCGGACAGGAACTGCAGTCTCTATAACATATTCATCTAACTTTCCATACACTGTACACTGTATACTTACTACTGCCATGCATTTATGCCGTCATGTTGGACCATCGACTGTCTACTTTTCGGCCTTTGCAAGCCCTGGAAGGTTGTTATTCATTCAGAAGTTGTCCATTCTTTGTCAAGTGAGAGGTACAGCAGATAGGGAGGATCCCCATTGGGAAGAGTATGATCTTAATTTCACTTACTGTCAAACAGCTAGGGATACAGGCAAAGTTTCTTTCAATTTACAATCATGGGAAAATGCCGACAAAAAACAATACAGATAAACCTGTGGTCCTCACATTTGCTGTGTGTCGCCTTCCAAATGATATTATATGATATCGAACGAACAGGTTTTATAGGCATCCCGTTTTCAATGTTTTGACAACATATTAAGATAAACCTAAGTGTCAGCTCAATTAACACAATGAAACAATCCACCCCAATTAACTGGGTCACATCTAACATGCCACCATTATCTCTATATTGTCTTACGAATCATCGCGCCTTGGAGTAATTTGTATCTGTAACAATTCTATGTCATTATTTACATAAGCTGTCACAATGCTCAAAGCTACAGTCTCAACACTTTTGACAGGTATCCCAACTTTTTAATTGGATGTCGACAATGGAACAAACACAAAGACAAGTGCAATTAAGCATCAAAGGAAATGGGTCGGCTCCTGCATACATATCCATCTTTGTCTGTTTGGCGTAGGCTTAGTTTCGATGCACCTGTACATTGGTTTTCAAGAAGGAAATTGGGGGTCTGATTTACCTGAGTTGATCTTTTATCCTATTTGTACTATAAAGGTGTAGTTGACTACCAGCAGCAAGCGCGCCCGCCGTGTTTAGTGCCGACAGCCTGATTGTCTCTGACGTCAGCTGATTGTTGACGTCACTGCTCTATGACGTGTCAGGAGGTCATGGCGTAGCTCCATTGTCGACAGTAGCCTTTTGTGCTTGGCGACCACGTCTTTCCGTTCTGGGTCTTTTGCCAACCTATGTACATCTTTCACTTGCGTCGCTTATCAGCATACTGCTACTTGGGTCGGGTAGGATACGGTTTCAGTCATCCTGCTTGCCGTGTGTCGGTAGTGGTGATGGCTGTCAGAATACAGGCACAAGACAAACCTCTTATCAACCTCTAAAAACCGGACAGGAACTGCAGTCTCTATAACATATTCATCTAACTTTCCATACACTGTACACTGTATACTTACTACTGCCATGCATTTATGCCGTCATGTTGGACCATCGACTGTCTACTTTTCGGCCTTTGCAAGCCTGGAAGGTTGTTATTCATTCAGAAGTTGTCCATTCTTTGTCAAGTGAGAGGTACAGCAGATGGGGGAGGATCCCCATTTGGGAAGAGTATGATCTTAATTTCACTTACTGTCAAACAGCTAGGGATACAGGCAAAGTTTCTTTCAATTTACAATCATGGGAAAATGCCGACAAAACAATACAGATAAACCTGTGGTCCTCACATTTGCTGTGTGTCGCCTTCCAAATGATATTATATGATATCGAACGAACAGGTTTTATAGGCATCCGTTTTCAATGTTTTGACAACATATTAAGATAAACCTAAGTGTCAGCTCAATTAACACAATGAAACAATCCACCCCAATTAACTGGGTCACATCTAACATGCCACCATTATCTCTATATTGTCTTACGAATCATCGCGCCTTGGAGTAATTTGTATCTGTAACAATTCTATGTCATTATTTACATAAGCTGTCACAATGCTCAAAGCTACAGTCTCAACACTTTTGACAGGTATCCCAACTTTTTAACGGATGTCGACAATGGAACAAACACAAAGACAAAGTGCAATTAAGCATCAAAGGAAATGGGTCGGCTCCTGCATACATATCCATCTTTGTCTGTTTGGCGTAGGCTTAGTTTCGATGCACCTGTACATTAGTTTTCAAGAAGGAAATTGGGGTCTGATTTACCTGAGTTGATCTTTTATCCCTATTTGTACTATAAAGGTGTAGTTGACTACCAGCAGCAAGCGCGCCCGCCGTGTTTAGTGCCGACAGCCTGATTGTCTCTGACGTCAGCTGATTGTTGACGTCACTGCTCTATGACGTGTCAGGAGGTCATGGCGTAGCTCCATTGTCGACAGTAGCCTTTTGTGCTTGGCGACCACGTCTTTCCGTTCTGGGTCCTTTGCCAACCTATGTACATCTTTCACTTGCGTCGCTTATCAGCATACTGCTACTTGGGTCGGGTAGGATACGGTTTCAGTCATCCTGCTTGCCGTGTGTCGGTAGTGGTGATGGCTGTCAGAATACAGGCACAAGACAAACCTCTTATCAACCTCTAAAAACCGGACAGGAACTGCAGTCTCTATAACATATTCATCTAACTTTCCATACACTGTACACTGTATGCTTACTACTGCCATGCATTTATGCCGTCATGTTGGACCATCGACTGTCTACTTTTCGGCCTTTGCAAGCCCTGGAAAGGTTGTTATTCATTCAGAAGTTGTCCATTCTTTGTCAAGTGAGAGGTACAGCAGATGGGGAGGATCCCCATTTGGGAAGAAGTATGATCTTAATTTCACTTACTGTCAAACAGCTAGGGATACAGGCAAAGTTTCTTTCAATTTACAATCATGGGAAAATGCCGACAAAAACAATACAGATAAACCTGTGGTCCTCACATTTGCTGTGTGTCGCCTTCCAAATGATATTATATGACATCGAACGAACAGGTTTTATAGGCATCCGTTTTCAATGTTTTGACAACATATTAAGATAAACCTAAGTGTCAGCTCAATTAACACAATGAAACAATCCACCCCAATTAACTGGGTCACATCTAACATGCCACCATTATCTCTATATTGTCTTACGAATCATCGCGCCTTGGAGTAATTTGTATCTGTAACAATTCTATGTCATTATTTACATAAGCTGTCACAATGCTCAAAGCTACAGTCTCAACACTTTTGACAGGTATCCCAACTTTTTAATTGATGTCGACAATGGAACAAACACAAAGACAAGTGCAATTAAGCATCAAAGGAAATGGGTCGGCTCCTGCATACATATCCATCTTTGTCTGTTTGGCGTAGGCTTGGTTTCGATGCACCTGTACATTAGTTTTCAAGAAGGAAATTGGGGTCTGATTTACCTGAGTTGATCTTTTATCCCTATTTGTACTATAAAGGTGTAGTTGACTACCAGCAGCAAGCGCGCCCGCCGTGTTTAGTGCCGACAGCCTGATTGTCTCTGACGTCAGCTTATTATTGACGTCACTGCTCTATGACGTGTCAGGAGGTCATGGCGTAGCTCCATTGTCGACAGTAGCCTTTTGTGTTTGGCGACCACGTCTTTCCGTTCTGGGTCTTTTGCCAACCTATGTACATCTTTCACTTGCGTCGCTTATCAGCATACTGCTACTTGGGTCGGGTAGGATACGGTTTCAGTCATCCTGCTTGCCGTGTGTCGGTAGTGGTGATGGCTGTCAGAATACAGGCACAAGACAAACCTCTTATCAACCTCTAAAACCGGACAGGAACTGCAGTCTCTATAACATATTCATCTAACTTTCCATACACTGTACACTGTATACTTACTACTGCCATGCATTTATGCCGTCATGTTGGACCATCGACTGTCTACTTTTCGGCCTTTGCAAGCCCTGGAAGGTTGTTATTCATTCAGAAGTTGTCCATTCTTTGTCAAGTGAGAGGTACAGCAGATGGGGAGGATCCCCATTGGGAAAGTATGATCTTAATTTCACTTACTGTCAAACAGCTAGGGATACAGGCAAAGTTTCTTTCAATTTACAATCATGGGAAAATGCCGACAAAAACAATACAGATAAACCTGTGGTCCTCACATTTGCTGTGTGTCGCCTTCCAAATGATATTATATGATATCGAACGAACAGGTTTTATAGGCATCCGTTTTTCAATGTTTTGACAACATATTAAGATAAACCTAAGTGTCAGCTCCAATTAACACAATGAAACAATCCACCCCAATTAACTGGGTCACATCTAACATGCCACCATTATCTCTATATTGTCTTACGAATCATCGCGCCTTGGAGTAATTTGTATCTGTAACAATTCTATGTCATTATTTACATAAGCTGTCACAATGCTCAAAGCTACAGTCTCAACACTTTTGACAGGTATCCCAACTTTTTAACGGATGTCGACAATGGAACAAACACAAAGACAAGTGCAATTAAGCATCAAAAGGAAATGGGTCGGCTCCTGCATACATATCCATCTTTGTCTGTTTGGCGTAGGCTTAGTTTCGATGCACCTGTACATTAGTTTTCAAGAAGGAAATTGGGGGTCTGATTTACCTGAGTTGATCTTTTATCCCTATTTGTACTATAAAGGTGTAGTTGACTACCAGCAGCAAGCGCGCCCGCCGTGTTTAGTACCGACAGCCTGATTGTCTCTGACGTCAGCTTATTGTTGACGTCACTGCTCTATGACGTGTCAGGAGGTCATGGCGTAGCTCCATTGTCGACAGTAGCCTTTTGTGCTTGGCGACCACGTCTTTCCGTTCTGGGTCTTTTGCCAACCTATGTACATCTTTCACTTGCGTCGCTTATCAGCATACTGCTACTTGGGTCGGGTAGGATACGGTTTCAGTCATCCTGCTTGCCGTGTGTCGGTAGTGGTGATGGCTGTCAGAATACAGGCACAAGACAAACCTCTTATCAACCTCTAAAAACCGGACAGGAACTGCAGTCTCTATAACATATTCATCTAACTTTCCATACACTGTACACTGTATACTTACTACTGCCATGCATTTATGCCGTCATGTTGGACCATCGACTGTCTACTTTTCGGCCTTTGCAAGCCCTGGAAAGGTTGTTATTCATTCAGAAGTTGTCCATTCTTTGTCAAGTGAGAGGTATTTCGAATACAGACAGCAGATAAGGGGAGGATCCCCATTTGGGAAGAGTATGATCTTAATTTCACTTACTGTCAAACAGCTAGGGATACAGGCAAAGTTTCTTTCAATTTACAATCATGGGAAAATGCCGACAAAAACAATACAGATAAACCTGTGGTCCTCACATTTGCTGTGTGTCGCCTTCCAAATGATATTATATGACATCCGAACGAACAGGTTTTATAGGCATCCGTTTTCAATGTTTTGACAACATATTAAGATAAACCTAAGTGTCAGCTCAATTAACACAATGAAACAATCCACCCCAATTAACTGGGTCACATCTAACATGCCACCATTATCTCTATATTGTCTTACGAATCATCGCGCCTTGGAGTAATTTGTATCTGTAACAATTCTATGTCATTATTTACATAAGCTGTCACAATGCTCAAAGCTACAGTCTCAACACTTTTGACAGGTATCCCAACTTTTAACGGATGTCGACAATGGAACAAACACAAAGACAAGTGCAATTAAGCATCAAAGGAAATGGGTCGGCTCCTGCATACATATCCATCTTTGTCTGTTTGGCGTAGGCTTAGTTTCGATGCACCTGTACATTAGTTTTCAAGAAGGAAATTGGGGTCTGATTTACCTGAGTTGATCTTTTATCCCTATTTGTACTATAAAGGTGTAGTTGACTACCAGCAGCAAGCGCGCCCGCCGTGTTTAGTGCCGACAGCCTGATTGTCTCTGACGTCAGCTTATTGTTGACGTCACTGCTCTATGACGTGTCAGGAGGTCATGGCGTAGCTCCATTGTCGACAGTAGCCTTTTGTGCTTGGCGACCACGTCTTTCCGTTCTGGGTCTTTTTGCCAACCTATGTACATCTTTCACTTGCGTCGCTTATCAGCATACTGCTACTTGGGTCGGGTAGGATACGGTTTCAGTCATCCTGCTTGCCGTGTGTCGGTAGTGGTGATGGCTGTCAGAATACTGGGCACAAGACAAACCTCTTATCAACCTCTAAAAACCGGACAGGAACTGCAGTCTCTATAACATATTCATCTAACTTTCCATACACTGTACACTGTATACTTACTACTGCCATGCATTTATGCCGTCATGTTGGACCATCGACTGTCTACTTTTCGGCCTTTGCAAGCCCTGGAAAGGTTGTTATTCATTCAGAAGTTGTCCATTCTTTGTCAAGTGAGAGGTACAGCAGATAGGGAGGATCCCCATTTGGGAAGAGTATGATCTTAATTTCACTTACTGTCAAACAGCTAGGGATACAGGCAAAGTTTCTTTCAATTTACAATCATGGGAAAATGCCGACAAAAACAATACAGATAAACCTGTGGTCCTCACATTTGCTGTGTGTCGCCTTCCAAATGATATTATATGACATCCGAACGAACAGGTTTTATAGGCATCCGTTTTCAATGTTTTGACAACATATTAAGATAAACCTAAGTGTCAGCTCCAATTAACACAATGAAACAATCCACCCCAATTAACTGGGTCACATCTAACATGCCACCATTATCTCTATATTGTCTTACGAATCATCGCGCCTTGGAGTAATTTGTATCTGTAACAATTCTATGTCATTATTTACATAAGCTGTCACAATGCTCAAAGCTACAGTCTCAACACTTTTGACAGGTATCCCAACTTTTTAACGGATGTCGACAATGGAACAAACACAAAGACAAGTGCAATTAAGCATCAAAGGAAATGGGTCGGCTCCTGCATACATATCCATCTTTGTCTGTTTGGCGTAGGCTTAGTTTCGATGCACCTGTACATTAGTTTTCAAGAAGGAAATTGGGGTCTGATTTACCTGAGTTGATCTTTTATCCCTATTTGTACTATAAAGGTGTAGTTGACTACCAGCAGCAAGCGCGCCCGCCGTGTTTAGTGCCGACAGCCTGATTGTCTCTGACGTCAGCTGATTGTTGACGTCACTGCTCTATGACGTGTCAGGAGGTCATGGCGTAGCTCCATTGTCGACAGTAGCCTTTTGTGCTTGGCGACCACGTCTTTCCGTTCTGGGTCCTTTGCCAACCTATGTACATCTTTCACTTGCGTCGCTTATCAGCATACTGCTACTTGGGTCGGGTAGGATACGGTTTCAGTCATCCTGCTTGCCGTGTGTCGGTAGTGGTGATGGCTGTCAGAATACAGGCACAAGACAAACCTCTTATCAACCTCTAAAAACCGGACAGGAACTGCAGTCTCTATAACATATTCATCTAACTTTCCATACACTGTACACTGTATACTTACTACTGCCATGCATTTATGCCGTCATGTTGGACCATCGACTGTCTACTTTTCGGCCTTTGCAAGCCCTGGAAGGTTGTTATTCATTCAGAAGTTGTCCATTCTTTGTCAAGTGAGAGGTACAGCAGATAGGGGAGGATCCCCATTTGGGAAGAGTATGATCTTAATTTCACTTACTGTCAAACAGCTAGGGATACAGGCAAAGTTTCTTTCAATTTACAATCATGGGAAAATGCCGACAAAAACAATACAGATAAACCTGTGGTCCTCACATTTGCTGTGTGTCGCCTTCCAAATGATATTATATGACATCGAACGAACAGGTTTTATAGGCATCCGTTTTTCAATGTTTGACAACATATTAAGATAAACCTAAGTGTCAGCTCAATTAACACAATGAAACAATCCACCCCAATTAACTGGGTCACATCTAACATGCCACCATTATCTCTATATTGTCTTACGAATCATCGCGCCTTGGAGTAATTTGTATCTGTAACAATTCTATGTCATTATTTACATAAGCTGTCACAATGCTCAAAGCTACAGTCTCAACACTTTTGACAGGTATCCCAACTTTTAACGGATGTCGACAATGGAACAAACACAAAGACAAGTGCAATTAAGCATCAAAGGAAATGGGTCGGCTCCTGCATACATATCCATCTTTGTCTGTTTGGCGTAGGCTTAGTTTCGATGCACCTGTACATTAGTTTTCAAGAAGGAAATTGGGGTCTGATTTACCTGAGTTGATCTTTTATCCCTATTTGTACTATAAAGGTGTAGTTGACTACCAGCAGCAAGCGCGCCCGCCGTGTTTAGTGCCGACAGCCTGATTGTCTCTGACGTCAGCTGATTGTTGACGTCACTGCTCTATGACGTGTCAGGAGGTCATGGCGTAGCTCCATTGTCGACAGTAGCCTTTTGTGCTTGGCGACCACGTCTTTCCGTTCTGGGTCCTTTGCCAACCTATGTACATCTTTCACTTGCGTCGCTTATCAGCATACTGCTACTTGGGTCGGGTAGGATACGGTTTCAGTCATCCTGCTTGCCGTGTGTCGGTAGTGGTGATGGCTGTCAGAATACAGGCACAAGACAAACCTCTTATCAACCTCTAAAAACCGGACAGGAACTGCAGTCTCTATAACATATTCATCTAACTTTCCATACACTGTACACTGTATACTTACTACTGCCATGCATTTATGCCGTCATGTTGGACCATCGACTGTCTACTTTTCGGCCTTTGCAAGCCCTGGAAAGGTTGTTATTCATTCAGAAGTTGTCCATTCTTTGTCAAGTGAGAGGTACAGCAGATAGGGGAGGATCCCCATTGGGAAGAGTATGATCTTAATTTCACTTACTGTCAAACAGCTAGGGATACAGGCAAAGTTTCTTTCAATTTACAATCATGGGAAAATGCCGACAAAAACAATACAGATAAACCTGTGGTCCTCACATTTGCTGTGTGTCGCCTTCCAAATGATATTATATGACATCCGAACGAACAGGTTTTATAGGCATCCCGTTTTCAATGTTTTGACAACATATTAAGATAAACCTAAGTGTCAGCTCCAATTAACACAATGAAACAATCCACCCCAATTAACTGGGTCACATCTAACATGCCACCATTATCTCTATATTGTCTTACGAATCATCGCGCCTTGGAGTAATTTGTATCTGTAACAATTCTATGTCATTATTTACATAAGCTGTCACAATGCTCAAAGCTACAGTCTCAACACTTTTGACAGGTATCCCAACTTTTTAACGGATGTCGACAATGGAACAAACACAAAGACAAGTGCAATTAAGCATCAAAAGGAAATGGGTCGGCTCCTGCATACATATCCATCTTTGTCTGTTTGGCGTAGGCTTAGTTTCGATGCACCTGTACATTAGTTTTCAAGAAGGAAATTGGGGGTCTGATTTACCTGAGTTGATCTTTTATCCCTATTTGTACTATAAAGGTGTAGTTGACTACCAGCAGCAAGCGCGCCCGCCGTGTTTAGTACCGACAGCCTGATTGTCTCTGACGTCAGCTGATTGTTGACGTCACTGCTCTATGACGTGTCAGGAGGTCATGGCGTAGCTCCATTGTCGACAGTAGCCTTTTGTGCTTGGCGACCACGTCTTTCCGTTCTGGGTCTTTTGCCAACCTATGTACATCTTTCACTTGCGTCGCTTATCAGCATACTGCTACTTGGGTCGGGTAGGATACGGTTTCAGTCATCCTGCTTGCCGTGTGTCGGTAGTGGTGATGGCTGTCAGAATACAGGCACAAGACAAACCTCTTATCAACCTCTAAAAACCGGACAGGAACTGCAGTCTCTATAACATATTCATCTAACTTTCCATACACTGTACACTGTATACTTACTACTGCCATGCATTTATGCCGTCATGTTGGACCATCGACTGTCTACTTTTCGGCCTTTGCAAGCCCTGGAAAGGTTGTTATTCATTCAGAAGTTGTCCATTCTTTGTCAAGTGAGAGGTACAGCAGATGAGGAGGATCCCCATTTGGGAAGAGTATGATCTTAATTTCACTTACTGTCAAACAGCTAGGGATACAGGCAAAGTTTCTTTCAATTTACAATCATGGGAAAATGCCGACAAAAACAATACAGATAAACCTGTGGTCCTCACATTTGCTGTGTGTCGCCTTCCAAATGATATTATATGACATCGAACGAACAGGTTTTATAGGCATCCGTTTTCAATGTTTTGACAACATATTAAGATAAACCTAAGTGTCAGCTCAATTAACACAATGAAACAATCCACCCCAATTAACTGGGTCACATCTAACATGCCACCATTATCTCTATATTGTCTTACGAATCATCGCGCCTTGGAGTAATTTGTATCTGTAACAATTCTATGTCATTATTTACATAAGCTGTCACAATGCTCAAAGCTACAGTCTCAACACTTTTGACAGGTATCCCAACTTTTAACGGATGTCGACAATGGAACAAACACAAAGACAAGTGCAATTAAGCATCAAAGGAAATGGGTCGGCTCCTGCATACATATCCATCTTTGTCTGTTTGGCGTAGGCTTAGTTTCGATGCACCTGTACATTAGTTTTCAAGAAGGAAATTGGGGGTCTGATTTACCTGAGTTGATCTTTTATCCCTATTTGTACTATAAAGGTGTAGTTGACTACCAGCAGCAAGCGCGCCCGCCGTGTTTAGTGCCGACAGCCTGATTGTCTCTGACGTCAGCTGATTGTTGACGTCACTGCTCTATGACGTGTCAGGAGGTCATGGCGTAGCTCCATTGTCGACAGTAGCCTTTTGTGCTTGGCGACCACGTCTTTCCGTTCTGGGTCCTTTGCCAACCTATGTACATCTTTCACTTGCGTCGCTTATCAGCATACTGCTACTTGGGTCGGGTAGGATACGGTTTCAGTCATCCTGCTTGCCGTGTGTCGGTAGTGGTGATGGCTGTCAGAATACAGGCACAAGACAAACCTCTTATCAACCTCTAAAAACCGGACAGGAACTGCAGTCTCTATAACATATTCATCTAACTTTCCATACACTGTACACTGTATACTTACTACTGCCATGCATTTATGCCGTCATGTTGGACCATCGACTGTCTACTTTTCGGCCTTTGCAAGCCCTGGAAGGTTGTTATTCATTCAGAAGTTGTCCATTCTTTGTCAAGTGAGAGGTACAGCAGATAGGGGGAATCCCCATTGGGAAGAGTATGATCTTAATTTCACTTACTGTCAAACAGCTAGGGATACAGGCAAAGTTTCTTTCAATTTACAATCATGGGAAAATGCCGACAAAAACAATACAGATAAACCTGTGGTCCTCACATTTTGCTGTGTGTCGCCTTCAAATGATATATATGACATCGAACGAACAGGTTTTATAGGCATCCCGTTTTCAATGTTTTGACAACATATTAAGATAAACCTAAGTGTCAGCTCAATTAACACAATGAAACAATCCACCCCAATTAACTGGGTCACATCTAACATGCCACCATTATCTCTATAATGTCTTACGAATCATCGCGCCTAGGAGTAATTTGTATCTGTAACAATTCTATGTCATTATTTACATAAAAAGCTGTCCACAATGCTCAA
>NW_025766828.1:0-16026 GCF_003918875.1 Haliotis rubra | reverse complement strand
TGCGGGCTACGTATTGCTACATTATGACAGTTTCCAGGCAGCTTAGGCATTAGCCACTGCAGCAAAGGAGCATGGGTATGATGTAAAACAAGGGTCTAATCAATTGTGAATATGTGATTCAATTTTGTGAACTACGAATATCGCAACCTTTACATGCTTGAACTCCTAGTCAACCCAAACTAGATCCATCGTAGTTCAGTTGAAGGACAAACTATATTCAGTTGCAATTCGAGGTGGTCAAATGCGGTAAGTTTGTTTCATTTGCGTAACATTGTAATCATATATACTGCTATGAGTTTTCGGTCCATCATCTATTTCAATAATGTCAGGCCGCAATCGTGTGGTGGCGCCTTGTTGCGTGTAAATGCAGAAAACTGTTTCATTATGTAACGAAAACATTGCAAATTCAACATCATATTTTCCTTCACTCATATGATGGTTATGGCACTGACAAATTGTCCAAGGCGTAGTTCAATTTGTTCGTTTGTTGCTTAACGCCAAAGGACAAGCATGGGTTGTAAAACCAAAGAGCCGCCCTCACTCAGTTATTGTAGTCACCGCATCGATTGTTGCTGATAGTTTTGCTAAATGTGTATTACAGATTTCCCCAAAATGAGTTCTCTCTTTGTATGTAGTAGGGAAGAATGTTTACTTTCAGGTAGAGCAGTAAGAAACATACGGTTATAACTTCACGTTTTTCGTCTGCTGCATCCCGGTGTCAACCATAGTCCAGCTATTGATGGCCTCCTCACCTCTTCTGGGAGTTCGATTTTCCACTTACGATGTCGACAACGACAACGACAGCGGCGACAACTGTGCAAGTATCCACCAGTCTGGGTGGTGGTTCAACACATGTGACGGCTACAATCCCACAGGTCAGCCACAACTCCATCAGTTCAGTACCAGACATCGGACCCCACTCAACTGTCCTGGCCTCACACACTGAACTACAGCGTTTCCGAAATCAATATGTTTATGACGGCCGAATAGAACTGAAGACTGATGAATACACATGACGAGGGTGGCTTTCACATCGCCTAACTATCGGGTAGCTGTTCGGTCATGGAGTGTTCAGGGATCAGAATAATTCCAGTGTGACACGTTAGGACAGATTGGCCAATAGTTTGTCATGGTTCAGGGGCAGATCTGGAATGTTTTCTGCAGCATGACCACAGCCAAATGTAAAAAGTCAGATTCGGAGTCATATGCAACTGGATATTGTTAAATGCGGTGTCTTGCATAACTCACTCATACATCAATAAGCGTGTTTGCTTGCCGAGAGTGGTGTTGATGTTCTTCACATCGTCACAGCACAATACAACACAATCTTCTACTTTGAACAGGCATCCTTTGGTCAAAAATCCATCGTTGTACAAGATGTAACTAAGTCTTCTTACGGTTGTGACATTCTGCACAAGGCACACATCTGTGGAAACTAGGAAGTTTATCATTATTATAATAACCAGCAGCCAGAGTCAACACGCTGTTCACACAGTCAATTTTAACAGTGTCAAAGATGAGTGAGTGAGTGAAGTGGAGTTTTACGCCACACTCAGCAATATTACAGCTATATGGCGGTGGTCTGTAAATAATCGAGTCTGGACCAGACAATCCAGTGATCAACAGTATGAGCAGCGATCTGCGCAACTGGGAACCGATGACATGTGTCAACCAAGTCAGCGAGCCTGACCACCCGATCCCGTTAGTCGCCTCTTTACGACAGGCATGGGTTACTGAAGATCAATATTCTAACCCGACCTTCACTGGTATTGTCAAAGATGAAGATTCATTTCCATCTTTACGCTTCGATATTGGTCCAACGTTGGCAATACTGTTACCACAAACCATTGCCAACGTTGGGCCAACTGATCGGATATGCTATCTGGTTCGGCTTCAAATGAAATTTAGAGACTATCAATTTGGTCTAACATTCATCTAATTTCCAAACACAGTATGTTTATCTCCATTCTACCATAACCGATTTAACATCGAACTTCCTCGTCCTGCGAAAGACACTGCGTAATCCGGCATGGGACGAGAGGCGAATTGAACTCGTCTGTGAAGGTATAGGTGCCGTTCGTATATTTTTAACATTGCAACATAAAAACTATTCTGTCCAAAGAGAACAAACTACTGTTTATTCAATGCAATAATGTAACACCTAAGAGCTTGGTTTTATAATCATAACTCCACACGACCGAAACCAGCCTATTGTTTTGTGTCCCGTGTTACAGCGCAATACCCCCTGGCCACACTATAATGGAATCGTCTGACCTACATATTTTCTTGGAAGTAGACAGTTACGCAACAGTTTGAAATGGCGGACGAGCCAGTGTTTACATTTTGCGACAGGTTGAAATTCGAAGTGACAGTGGAAAATATTTGACTGACTGTCGAACCTGAACCCTGCAGAATCGAAGAATACATCTTTTTCTGATCGACCTATGACCTGTAACTCATCAAAGACTGTTAATTTTTATGACTGGCGAGTGTCGATCATGATTTCACGTACGTGCCTCCACCCCGGCATGCGACGAAAGAGTGACAGACAGTGCTGCTTTGTGTACATGCGACTAACTTGGGATTCCTTGGAACATTGTTCTCATCATTTGGGACTGGATTGTGGCCAAGCTTTTTAGAGGATTATATGTTATTTAATTATCCATGTTATACATGATGTGTTTACTCTCATTGCAGATCTCCATCATTTATGATCGACCGTGAATAAACAGTCATCTGTAAAAAGTATTGCCTACTTATTTATGATGGAGATCTGCCACCTCTGCAACTTGGTACATCAGAGATTCTAACCTACAGTTTCAAGACACAAACATGCCAGTCGTTGGATGCCCTATTCCGTCATGCGACTTCGTGACAGAAGACCTTGATTCTGTGGTGGTAGCAGCACTCTTAACAGCCCATGCAACAGTCCACACTACAGGACCTGCCATCTCTGCAAAAGTAGAAAAAGTGAAACGACCAAGCATATCATCTGCTGGAACAAGCGAAGATTGGTCATACTTTCAATCCAGATGGAAAGACTATGTCCAGGCGACCAAGGTCACAGGGAAGGACCGCGTTGTACAGCTTCTTGAATGCTGTGACGAGACACTGCGCAGAGATCTCACACGTTCGGCTGGCGGATCCCTCACAGAAAAATCCGAGGAAGATGTCCTGAAGGCCATTAGACTCCTTGCTGTCAGAGAGGAGAACACCATGGTAGCTCGCGTTACCCTCCACAGCATGACTCAGGATCGAGATGAAACTGTTCGCTCCTTCGGTGCAAGGCTAAGAGGTCAGGCTGGCGTCTGCAAATTCACCATTGCATGTCCAGGGTGCCATCAGGAGGTGAACTACACAGAGACAATCCTACGCGACGTACTCACCCGTGGACTAAATGACCCTGAAATCCAGTTAGATCTCCTTGGAGACAAGAACCAAGACATGAATCTCGAACAGGTGTTTCAATTTGTGGAAGCCAAGGAATCAGGCAAACGCTCGGCATCTCGACTTCTGGACTCCCAGTCTGTGGAAGCTGTTAGCAGTGGCTACCGAAGAAACAAGAACACAGCTGTTAATTCATCCAAGAATCTGGATACGTCCGAGTCATGCTTCTACTGTGGAAGAAAGGGGCATGGAAAAAGTGCATCCCTGAAAATCAGGAAAAAACACTGTCCTGCCTTCGGTCGCATGTGTTCATCCTGTAACCGCTACAATCACTTTGACACAGTGTGCCAGAGCAAAGTGAAACTGAGAGCTGAGAAGCCCCCACGGACGGTTGAGGAAAATGAAGGTGCGGTCTTTGACATGCTCTGCTCACTCACTGACATCAGCTGGCGCCAAGGAAAGAAGACTCTTCACCTTGATCACCACCTATATGATCAGCTGACGGACACATGGACTAAACAAGCCTCCCGGCCCCAGCCCTTCCTCAACCTATCGATGGCTGTCCATGCAGAAGACTATGACAGACTAGGCTTTGGCTCAATGTTATCCTCAAGACCAAGAAGAGCCTCTGTTGTCGTCATGGCAGACACAGGTTGTCAGAGCTGCCTTGCTGGCATTAAGATCGCACACAAACTTGGACTGAAAACACAGAATCTCATTCCGGTGACTCTCAAGATGCGTGCTGCCAATAACAGGGGTATCAATATCCTTGGTGCCCTCATCACACGGCTGTATGGCAGGAGCCCAACAGGGAAAACAATTGAAACAAGACAGGTGGTCTATATCACAGACAACTCTGACAAGTTCTTCCTCAGTCGTGAGGCTTGTATCTCACTGGGGATGATCACAGGAAATTTTCCCACAATTGGGGAAGTGCCCAGAAATGACAGCTTCAATGATGATTCTACACTAAGCGATGCTTCAGAGATAAATGATGTGAAATGTGACTGCCCAAAGCGTGGACCACCTCCTAAATTGCCAACCAAACTACCTTTCCCCGCAACAGAAGAGAACCGCGGTAAACTGGAAGAATACCTACTTGACCTCTATAAGTCCAGCACATTCAACATCTGCGAGCACCAACCTCTCCCCCTCATGGATGGACCTCCCATGAAACTGATGGTCGATCTGGACGCCCAGCCTGTTGCTCACCACACTCCTGTCCCTGTCCCACTTCACTGGCAGAAAGACGTCAAAGCCGGACTAGACCAGGATGTCAGACTAGGTGTGCTGGAGCCAGTGCCAATTGGAGAACCGGTTACATGGTGCCACAGAATGGTCGTCTGTCCAAAGAAGAATGGCAAGCCGCGACGCACTGTTGACTTTCAGGCTCTCAATGCCCATGCCATTAGAGAGACACATCACACACAATCCCCCTTCCACCAAGCCAGATCAGTGCCACAGAATAAGAAGAAATCTGTCTTCGATGCATGGAATGGCTACCACAGTGTCCCCATTCGAGATGAGGACAAACACCTTACCACATTTATCACCCCATGGGGCCGATATAGATATCGCACTGCTCCACAAGGATATATCGCCTCCGGAGATGGATACACAAGACGCTTTGACGAGATTGTGTCTGATGTGCCAAACAAAACCAAGTGTGTGGATGACGCACTCCTGTGGGCTGATGACATTGAGAAATCCTTCTTCCAGGCATGTAATTGGCTTGACATCTGTGGAAGGAATGGCATTACTTTAAACCCTGAAAAGTTCACTTTTGCACAAGACACCGTGGAGTTTGCAGGCTTTGAGATTACTCGTACCAGTGTTCGACCTTGCTTGAAGTACCTACAGGCCATCATGGACTTTCCTACACCAAAGAACATAACGGACATGCGTTCTTGGTTTGGACTCGTCAATCAAGTGTCATACGCATTCAGCATGGCTGAGAGGATGCAGTCTTTTCGTCAACTTCTAAAGCCTGGAACACCATTTCGTTGGGATGACAATCTGGACCGCTTGTTTCAAGAATCCAAGACCGTCATTGTCAATGAGATTGAGAAAGGTGTGCGCATCTTTGACGCAAACAAACCGACCTGTCTTGCAACAGACTGGTCGAAACACGGAATTGGATTTTGGCTCTTCCAGAAGCACTGTCAATGCCCAAAGACCCTGCCATTTTGCTGTAGAGATGGATGGAAAATCACCCTGGTAGGAAGTCGTTTCACCCACGCCGCGGAATCCCGCTATGCACCGGTCGAGGGGGAAGCACTAGCAGTGGTTGATGCCCTGGAGAAAGCAAGGTATTTTGTCCTTGGATGTAATGATTTGACCATTGCAGTTGACCACAAACCTCTACTAAAGATCTTTGGGGATCGATCACTTGAATGCATCTCGAATGCTCGACTACGTAACCTGAAGGAAAAGACCCTGCGGTACAAATTCCACATGGTTCACATCCCTGGAGCCAAACACAGAGCTGCCGATGCTGTATCTCGTCACCCAACTGGTAACCCTGAGAGGATAGTTCTAGTGGATGATATTGCAGCCATGGACTGTACTGAACTTTCCCCTTCTCTGGATGTTTGTCATAACATCCTTGCCTCCATCAGATGCAGTGAAGAGCCTGACTACAGTGTAGAGGATGCCACTCTCCAGTCTGCTGCATCTGCAATCAGCTCCTTGGAACCCATCACGTGGAACAAGGTGAAAGTTGCCACCACTAGCGATGTATCCATGGCCAAACTCGTTGATCTTATTGAAACTGGGATGCCAGAATCCCGCCTTGAACTTCCTACCGCACTACGTGAATATCATCAGTTCAGAGAGCATCTCCACACGGTAGACGGAGTTGTGCTATACAAGGACCGGATTGTGATCCCACCAGCACTACGTGAAGATGCCCTTACTGCCCTCCATTCTGCACACCAAGGCGTCTCATCAATGATGTCCAGAGCTGAAGCATCTATCTTCTGGCCCGGACTCACATTGGCCGTTACAACCCTCCGAACCAACTGTGCTCACTGCAATCGGATGGCTCCATCACAACCAACAGCCCCACCAACACCACTAGTATACCCATCTTACCCCTTCCAATGTCTATGCGCTGACTTCTTTCATTACAAGGGTGTCAACTATCTGGTGCTGGTCGACAGATACCCAACTGGCCAATAGTGGAGAGAACTGCTGGAGGTGCACCTGGACTCATCAACTGCTTACGACGCACATTTGTCACATTTGGCATACCTGATGAACTTTCCTCTGATGGGGACCTGAATTCACAGCCTCTGCAACCAGAGAGTTCCTTCACACATGGTCAGTACATCATCGACTATCTTCTGTCGCCTTCCCCCACAGCAACTGCAGGGCAGAAATTGGCGTGAAGACAGTCAAACGCATGATCACTGACAACACCGGACCCCAAGGTGAACTTGACACGGATGCTTTCCAGCGGGCAATGCTTCAGTACAGGAACACCCCAGACAGAGACACAAAGTTATCTCCTGCTATGTGTGTTTTTGGCAGAGCCATCAAGGACTTCATCCCCATCCTACCCGGTCGGTACAAACCTCATGAGACATGGAGCGATACACTATTACTGAGGGAGGAGGCACTCAGAAACCGACATATGAAGATGGCAGAACGTCTCACCCAGCACACCAAACAGCTCCCACCTCTCGCAGTTGGTGACTTTGTCAGAATCCAGAACCAGATAGGGCCTCACCCTCTCAAATGGGACAAAACAGGATGTGTGGTCGAAGTTCGTCAATTCGACCAGTATGTTGTACGGGTAGACGGATCAGGTAGAGTGACCCTACGCAATCGGAAGTTCCTCAGGAAGTACATCCCTGCTTTCCAACCTCCATCTAGACGTTCAATCGCTGATGACTTGCCAAGGCCACAAACATCTACCCTTGACAATACCACCACCCCCATACTATGTCCACATCCGGCTCAGTCAACATCAGAACACTTGACCACACCTACAACAGTCTCTACTGGTGACGAACAACGCACTCCGCATCAACAGCCAGTGCCGTCCAGACCAGCTGCTACGCCTGATGTCTCACAATCCACACCACCCTCACCTGATAGATCCCGTCCACTCTGTCCTGTGATCAGAGAACCCACTGTCCTGACAGAGTCACCAAGCATCGATCCTTCATCGACCCTAACAGTAGACACAAGTGTGATCCACCCACGACGTTCTACCCGCACCAAGAAAAAGCCAAACTGGCTGTCTGATTACGTGCATGTTATTGAGTCAGAATAGTCCCTGGGCCAAAGGACAGTCTACCCAGTGAAAGCCCTGAATGCTTTATTGCCAGTTTCTCTCTTTATTCCAGTTTGTTCCAAACGTTTAGACTTTTCCCAATCACTTAAGGACAATTCAAGACATTATGCTTTATTTAACCCGAGTTCTAGTCAGAACTGTTTTTTCAGTCCTTGCCACATCTTTGTCAAGATCCGACAATGACCTGGGAGGGATAGAGGATTATATGTTATTTAATTATCCATGTTATACATGATGTGTTTACTCTCATTGCAGATCTCCATCATTTATGATCGACCGTGAATAAACAGTCATCTGTAAAAAGTATTGCCTACTTATAAGGATTTACTATTTTCATTTTCACAGGCTGTCTCGTCTTCCTGAGTTTTATGCGATTTACTCGTAATAAGTTTATTATGATATATGCGTGTGGGATTCTTGCTACCCATATTGTCATGGGTGTATGCTGGATTAATTAATTGTAGACATGGCTTTCGATAATGGATGTAGTAGCCAATTATATACTTGGCTCGCCATGACCCGGCTCGGCCCGGCCATCCTCTTCTCGTTGTTTCGAGAATTTTTCTAGTTCCTTCAACTTTCCTCAGAAACTTGAAGTAACGATAATATACTCGAAGCAACGAGAAAATACTCGAAATTTCATGTTTTTGAAAATAATTGAAACGACGAGAAAATAGTCGAAGCAACGACAAAATTATCGAAGTAATGAAAGTAAAATTGAAGAAACGAATATATACTCGAAATTTCAAGTTTCTTTTGACAAAAATTTGAAATAACGAGAAAAACTCGAAGCAACGAAAAAGTAATTGAAATAACGCGAAGATCTTCGAAGCAACGAGTAAATACTCGAAATTTCAAGTTTTGAAAGAAACTTGAAACACCGAGAAAATATTCGAGCAACGAAAAATTAATCGAAGCAATGAAAAATAATTGACGAAACGAGAAAATACTCGAAAATCGAGTAAATACTCGAAATTTCAAGTTCTTTTACAGAAACTTGAAGTAACGAGAAAATATTTGAAATTTCAAGTTTTTGAAAGAAACTGAGACAGCGAGAAAATATTGGAAGCAACGAGAAATTAATTGACGTAACGAGACAGTAGTCGAAGCAATGAGTAAATACTCGAAATTAAAAGTTTTTCACAGAAACTTGAAGTAACGAGAATATTTGAAATTTCAAGGTTTTGAAAGAAACTTGAAGCAACGAAAAAATACTCGAAGCAACGAGAAAAGAACTTGAAGGAACGAGAAAAAAATTGAAGTAATGATAAAATACTCGAAGTAACAAGTAAATATTCGAAGAAGCAGAAAAAAATATTTATGCTACAAAAGTTGCAGCATTAGGCTTTCGTAGCATCGGTATATTTGCCTCAGATGCCTCGGTAAAACTGCTCTAAATACGCCCACGTCAAGTACAGCGTCCCGCACACTGATATTTACTCAGTTTATTGATTTATTGTTTCAAAAGCAAATTTTCCTGACAACTTTATCAATACCTACTAAGAAAATTGACAAATGTCGTAAGACTCAGGTCTTACAACATTCTAATTAACATCTGGACACAATCATTTCTTATATCCCATGTCACAATAACTTCAGCTTCTGAGTATACTTACACCTGAGAGAGCCCTGGCGCTCTTGGGCTTTTCGGTCTTCTTTGAGTCATTTCTTGACAAACGACAAGGTAAATCTTTACCATTGTATTCAAAGTTAGAAAATCGAATGTTTTCATTACATTACAGCTGGCACAACTTCATACCAATGTTCGGGATATTCTTCGGTTCACACTGTGTCATGCCTGATGTGGAAAATACACAGATGAGAATAATGGGCGATATCTTTTGAATTTATCTTCCGGACGGTCCAACCTTAAACTCCCAGCGTATGTCGTATGCGAAATGGGAGCTGTACGTGTTACTATTACACTTAGAGACAGTTAACCAGTATAACCTTCACCTTCACAGGTAACGTTCACGCTGGTGCATGGACAGTATGTCGTTTCCCTTTTACGATGACATATCAAGCGTTATGTCCTGAAATATTTATTCCACGATTCTATGATAAACCTGGGATAGCCATGGTTGCTTATATTGCAATAATGAATCGCGAAATGGCCGTTCAAAGCGAGGCGGTGGAATCAGCTGATCGTTTTCAGGTCATGTTTGTTGACGCTTTGCAATCGGTAATTTGAGTCTGGCACTAGATGTATGAACATCCCACTTTTAAACCTGCAGTGAATTTTCATTGTATATGTACTCAAATCTCTTTCGTATGACGGCCGATTAGGCTGCATTCATGTAATTCAGTGCGACAGGGAGCTGATGTGAAAGTCTTGTTATGCAACGTGTGAATTTCGTCGGGTTGTATATAATTGGATTTTGACAACAAAAATATTTAGCAGGTACAGGAAGTGAGAAACAATGGTCATGTAATTGTAAAATAACAGTAACGGACATATTGTGTCAAACATCACCTACATGTAGCCAATGTTCAAATGCGATAAACATGGGCATAACCGAAATCTACGTTTTATATCTGTAAGGGTTTGTGGTGCATGGAATATAGAATACTGTATGGATAAATGGTGGATATGTATATATATATATATATACATGTATATATATTATATTGCAAATTTCGACAATGACTGCATTTTAATTATACTGAATTAAGGATATACATTAAAATGTTTTGTTTAATTAATTTTGAATAGAAGGATAATGATATTAAAATATTCGTTTATACAATGTAATATTTCAGACACAGAAGAAGCAATACTACTACTCGGAAAAGTACATATTCCAGGGCTCTTTTCAAATTCAATGTTCCATTAAATAAATAAAAACACCAACATATTCATATTAATAATAAATTTCAATCTCTATAATAAATGGCACTGTTAAGTGTTGTAAACATCAAATGGTTTACATTTTACTGCAGTGTCTACATACAGCTTGATTGTGGGGAGAATTTAAAACAAAATGAAATCAGATGTGTGAGGAACTGCTGATGAAAACGTAATTTATATATTTATACCTAAATGTTACATTCAACACGGACTTTCTTCAGTCATCAGGGATGTGTAATAATCACAAAGACCTTCAGGGGATACCCGTTGGTTGGAGGCTTATCTCCAATTTTATCACAATCGATGGGTGGGAGCATGAGAACTATGTGTAAGATTTGAATGCGGCAATAGCTGAAGAATTGCCGTTGGAAATAGCATAAGGGTTTGATAATATATATAGTGAGTTTTCATTATTTCATAGCTGCTATTAAACAAACGATGCTTTCTAAAACTAAAAATCACCGCAAGACATGTGTCAGTTAAAGGTTTTCGTCGTAAACGATCGTTTTTCAATGAAGATGTAGCAGGGCAACGCGTATGCTGGGCTCTATCTTTACATTAGCAAGTTGTCTCAGCGCACATTGAGTCGGGAGCCAGACCGGAAGCGAGAAGTTGGACCATCGCTTATATCATTTCAAAAAGAGAGTTATCGCCCCTCGCAACAAAAAAATCGCCCATTGGTAATTCCAGGAGTAAGTTCACAGAGTAACTCGAATCATCTTGAGTGTTCCAGGAAAAGGATGATGGTGAACTACCTGAGTCACCAAAACATGTAGACGGTGATCACACAAGTATCAATACCAACATCTGGAGCTCAAAACAACGTAGACGGTTGTTATGACACTACGGCTACTCTAATCGTGAACTGACAACAGGCAGACCACAGAAGACTGGAGGCAATGAATCACTACCGCCAAGTCGATAAACCCACTGAAACCGGTACAACCAGAATATCCCGGCGTGGAACAAACACAGCGACTACTGTCATAGATATGGGACAAACACAATTTGCCACTTCTGAAATATACTGGAATCGAATGATTGACATTGACATCTTCTTAAATCTTTCCACAATGTCTTCGTATTAATACCGATAATACATGAACCATACCTTTAAAACTACTCCTATCACATGCGTCAGCTTCTCGAGTCTTACTTGTCGTCAGAGACAACTAACGGGACTGGAGCAAAAGCTCGCTTTCCTGGCCGATGCATGTCAAATAATACTGTGCTGACCGCACCTTAACTCACATACCAACCTTCCTGCACCTAAGCCCGCTGAGCTACCTGCACCTGATACCACTCAGTAACCGAACCTAGAAAAATGTGCTACCTGTTGCTTCCGCGACCCATGCGTTTCTTACATTAACAGTTACCTCACAACATTGAGAGGTAGGTCCATAGATCACCTGGACATTCACGTCAACACTGCGACGTAGAAATCTCAGTGAATCACAGTATAACCAGTCAACATTGCTTTCAAATGTAGCTTGGCACCCGTGAAGAGCCATCTCCTCGTAGTGGGTACTGGGTAACGCTAAGAGATCTTCAAACTCCCGTGTGGACCCGGGGCATATTTGGTCCACAGCACCCCATTGCTGGTCGTAAGACCGAATTGGGCAACCCGTTTGCCGTGGGCTGCGCCCCTGTGTCGGTAGAGGACGGAATTCTGGTGGTTGAGGGCACTGGTTCCAGGAGCAGTGTTGCTTTGCCCAACACACCACTTCGCCCGAACTTCACCTAGACGGGTGGTTGAATGGGCCCGATTCAATCAATCGGCTGGTCACGCCGAGAACTGAGCACTAAATTTCATTGCTCTATCATTATTTGGCTTGGTTATATTTGAACACAATACTGACATGTTTTGTTTTGTATATATATATATTATGATACATAGATTTTCAAATTTGAGAAAATTTGCCTAGATGCCGATGCCAGAAGGCGGTGGCTTATGGGCCAATCTGGCAGAATAATTAATCTTAATTTTTCTGCTGGATTATATCATCCTGGTATCCCTGGTGCTGCAAGTTGGAGATCCACTTGTTTTAGCACCGTGTTTATGACACTCCGTGGTGAGTTGGGAACTCGGATGATGAACAAATATGAACTAAACATGGAGTATCAAACACACTAAAAACCCCAAAACGTCCACTCGACAATGATGAGGAACATCGACCTTGTAATTCCGTTGATTATTAGGCACGATTTTTGATTATGGAAACTCCGGATAAGACTCCCTTGAAATGTAATCCTTTTGCGATTTCTAAAGGTGTCAACGGAATAGCAGGAGAGGTAAAAAACCCAAACGCTTGCGTTCAGGGTCCCTTTTAATTGAAAGTAACAAAAACAGCAAGCACCCAACCTGCTATCGTATATGCACATAGAACACTAAGTACCAGTAAAGGTATAATCAGAGACAGAGATCGACTGTTGGCTGATATGTCTGAAGTAGACATTGTTTCTGAAATGAAAGACCAGAGAGTACTATGTGAAATGGTTTACGACGCGTAGAAACAATGAAACCATTCCAACCGTTACCTACCTCTTTATCATTCTCTTCCCAAATCCTCTGAAGTCAGTCAAGGCAGGTTTCTGCAATATGTCAGTTGACATCTATATCCCAAATCCTTTGAGATGTTTTAGATGTCAAAATATATGGCCACAGTGTAAAAACCTGAACAAAACCCACTGCAGGTGAGACTACCCATGTTACAAAAAGACTGTACTAGTAACCAAAAACAAAAGTGCACAAACTGTACAGGAAGTCATTCTTTCTTCTCAAATGACTGCCCAGTTTAGAAAAAAAAACAATTGGAAATTACTAGAATTTAATTTTACCCCAAACATTAGCTTTGCTGATGCCAAAAATCGATTAATCAACAGCACCAGGTGATTCGTATGCATCAGTTGTAAGGACGTCTTCGGACACCACCCCAAAGGTAAACATCTTATCAGTAACCACCTCGTCAATACACTGTCAAACAGACTGGACGTGGGTCAAAACCAACAAGCCTCAGTTTGTCACACCTGTACAGTCAACTCAGACTTTGAACTCTGGAAATAACGTGGAGATCTAGTCAGGATTCATCTGTATTCGGGGATCATTAATCATCTCAGTAAGCCCAACAAACTCAAAGAAAGCAAATTCAAACGGATACTTTTCAAAGTACTACTAAACCAAGAACAGAATCATTGAAAAATGTGGCAGACCCCCAAAGGTTTCAGAAAATCAAATAAACATATTTAATACAAACAGATCGCTTGAGGACATGGAAATGTCCCAAAACTCCCATCCCAGGGCACCCGAAGAAAGTGAGGGGTAGATATTTCTGTCAATCCACCTAAAAGATAGGTCTTTTTACCAATATCGTGCAGTGGAATTGTAGAGGTCTGAGGACTAATTTGAATGAACTACAGCTATTACTCCAGGATCTAACACAATCGGCATTCTGTCTGCAAGAAACGTATCTTAAACAGACGGATAATTTTATTTTACGCCAGTTTACAGCCCATCATTATTTTTCTCCTCTGGGTGATAGGGCCACTGTAGGATCTTCTATCATTGTACGGCAGCTCTGTTACACTAAACACTGACCTCTAAGGTGGAGCCTGCAAAAGCAACCTTAAACAACCTTAGATTCTGTCCACCACCAAGGTCTAAGACTTTGTCTGATGCCGGCATTGAACTGTAAAATACAGCTCCTTTCCGTCATCTTTCCTCTCCTCCTCGGCAACTGGAGAGGCCAGCGGTTGACATATCACTGACAAAGTTTAAGAAATCAGAAACTAATGAATTACAATATAGAAAAGAATATAATCAATTAAAAGTAACTACAATACATACACATCCATATTTACAGATGAGCCCAAGGATGTTTGCGCAGTGGCTTGTGCCACCGTCATTGGATCCAGACCACTATCTTCTAGATTACCGGGTAATAGCCCATTTTACATTGTATTGTCCAAATATAGTTTTCTACTTTTAAAGTTATATGCTAGCTAGTTTTAACTCATATTGTTATAATCTAGTGGTTTTACTGTCCTTCGTTGACAGGGTTTAACATATTATATGTATGTATTATAAATTTAGAACTAGTTTTACTCACGATATGGCTGAAATATTGACGATGTGACTTTAAATTTTAACTCACTCACTCACTCTATTTTTACAGCAGAAGCAAACCGTATTAACGGCTCTATATTTAAAGACATCCTAAACATAAACAATATATAATCTTTTCTGACTCTCTTTCTTGCCTTCATGCTTTTAAAAATCTCTCTTGCAATATCCACTTTTAATAGAAATAATCGAATTATGTAATGATCTTGCTACAGGCCAATACGACATCGTCTTCTGTTGTTTACCCAGCCACGTTGGCATTTCCTGGGAACACAATGGCCGATCTTGCTGCCAAGACAGCAAATCTGTGATCCCACGTCTTATTCCATACTCTGATTACAAAGCTAGCATTAGAACTTACACCCGTCATCTGATGCAGAAGACGTGGGACACACAAATAAATTACTTGCAATAAAACCCTATATTGGTTACACTCTACTTTGGTTGTCTGTCCAGATTTGAGGAGGTCGTCATGCGATGATGTCGTATTGGCAATACTAAATATACTCATGAATACCTGTTAAAGGTGAGGATCCTCCATTTTGTGTCCCTTGTGATGAAAGAATCACGGCCAAGCATGTCCTGCTTGACTGTAGTGAATATTCCATCATAAGGGATAACTATTTGAAATCACGAACTATGAAGGATCTTTTTAATAATAACAGTTTTCATTTAGTTATAGCCATTTAAAAAAAAAAAAGATTTGTTAAATGATTTGTAAAAAAATAAATATTTTATGATTGGAAGTTTAATTTAGTAACTCAGCTTGATAGTGGCTGTATCCTCAAAGGGGGTTAAAGAATTGTAAAATTATTGTCCTCCTGAGAGGGTGCGTAAGTCCACAAACATTCAAAGTAAAATAAAACTCTCCACTATTTTTAATGGTAGAATATGTGTGTTTTTAAATGTATGGCTAGATTTGTCTACGTTGCTAACGGCTGAAGGGATGGTGTAAATCCAGCTAGGGTCCATGCAGGAAGCAAATGTACTGTAAGTCCCCATGGCCCCTAGTATGGCAGTGGATCTACCTTCAGTTGTTGGCAATATATAGCCTGTTTTACATTGTCTTGTTATTTCTAGTTAAAATGATTTATATTTAATTACAAGTTTTAAATGGATATCTGTGATACACTAGCAGTCTTTCTGTCCTTCATCAACAGGCTTTTATTTTCTAATTGTATTGATCTCTAATATAATTATTAATTGTTCTCGTCACGATATGGCTGAAATTTTGCTGATGTGAGGATAATATTAACTCACTCACTCAAAATGTAGTATAGATTTGAGTTCATCATATTTTGAAGTAGGGTACATTGCTCACCAGAGACAAATCACCCCTCACAATATCTGCGTTGTATGTTACAAATAATG
>NW_025766827.1:0-16147 GCF_003918875.1 Haliotis rubra | reverse complement strand
TATCCCCTTGTGATGGAGTTACTTCAACACAGTCAAGCAAGATATGCTTGACCGTGATTCGTTTATCACAAAGGGATACAAAACGGAGGATCTTCACCTTTAATAGGTACTCATGCGTATATCTTGTGTGGCCAATACGACATCGTCGTATGATGACCTCTTCAAATCTGGACTGACAACCCAAGTAGGTGTAACCGATATAGGGTTTTATTTCATGTAATTTATTGATACCTACTTTAGGGTGTCCTACTTCCTTTGCATCAGATCACGGATATAATATCTTATTGCAGCTTTGTAATCAGAGTATGGGATCAGAAGTGGTGTCACAGATTTGTTGAGTGCCTTAGCAGCAAGATCAGCCATTGTGTTACCAGAAATGCCAACGTGGCTGGGTAACCAACAAAAGACGATGTCGCATTGGCTAGTAGCAAGCTCATTATACAATTCAATAATTTCTAATAAAAGTGGATGTTTACAAGAAATATTTTAATAGCCTGAAGACAAGAAAGAGAATCGGAAAAGATGATGTATTGTTCATATTTACGGTGTTTATTAATATATTTAAGAGCTGTTAATATGGCGTTAGCTTCTGCTGTGAAAATAGAGCTGTTATTTGGTAGTCGAGAAGATATTGTTCGGGATCCAATGACAGTGGCACATGCCACCGCGCCACCATCCTTGGACCCATCTGTAAATAAGGATTTTGTATGTATTATATTTATTTTTTAATTGATTATGTTCTTGTTTAATTGTAATTCATTAGTTACAGATTTCTTAAACTTTGTCAGAGTTAGGTCAACCGCAGGCCTCACCAGTTGCAAGGCGGAGAAGAAAGAAGACGGGAAAGAGCTGTATTTTCCAGCTCAATGCCGGCAGCACAAACAAGGGCCTAATCCTGAGCACAAGAGGCGGAATAAGAGAAGATTTCTTGTTGTACAAATCCTCGTAAAGATGATTAAAGATGCAGTGATTAGACCTCGTTAGAATATAGTTTGGTAATATATTGTAATGATAATTTTATACGGCGTTGGGTACGAAATGGTTCATCTGCCTCGACATAGAGACTGTCAACAGGAGATGTTCTGAATGACCCATGAAAAAGTCTCAGACCTTGGTGGTGGACAGAATCTAATAGTTTTAGGTTGATTTTAGAGGCTCCACCATATACGATGGAGCCATAATCAAGCTTCGAGCGGACCAGTTATCTTTATAGGTGTAGGAGGGTAATTGGTCCCCTCCCCACTTTGAATTGAAACGACTTTCAATAAATCGAGTGCCTTCATGCATTTAGTTTTTAGGGATTTAACTGACTGACTGAGTTTAGTTTTACGCCGCTTTTAGCAATATTCCAGCAATATCACGGTGGGGACACCAGAAATGGGCTTAACACATTGTGCCCATGTGGGAATCGAACCTGGTCTTCGGCGTGACGAGCCAACACTTTAACCACTTGGCTACCCCACCGCCCCTTTAGGGATTTAATATGCGGAATAAAGGTTAAATGGGAGTAGAAAATCAGACCCAAGAACTTGGCCTCTTTACAACCTTGATGGAGTGCCCTTTGGTATAGGGACTACTATGGCTTTACGCCACGAAGTTGGGAAATTCCCTGAAGTCCATATTGTATCAAACATGTTTAGAAACATGATTCAGGTAAATGTTTCAAGAGCTGATAGTGCATATTATCAGCCCCTGTTGCTGTATCATGAGCTTGCTCAAGGGGCAGTACGTAACTCATGCATTGAAAATAATTCATTGTAGTCTTCCCATTGTCTGAGGTAAAATTTATTCTTTTCTTCTGTTGTTTCTGATGTTTCTGAAACTCAGGGACATAACTGGATGAAGACGAATGTTTGGCGAGAGTGTCACCAAGTTTATTGGCAATGTCAGTCTGATCAGTTAACAAATTATCACCATCCTTCAGATGATGAACAGTAGATTTGGAACCTTTACCTTTTATCCTTTGTATCATGTTCCACACCTTTGAAATCGGTGTCCGTGAGTTTATCTTGGAAACATAATTTCGCCATGGCTGACGCTTAGTCTGTTTGGCACCCATGAAAGGCCACCTCCTCGTGGTGGGTGCTGGGTCACGCTAAGCGCCTTTCAACCCCCCGTTGTGGACCCGGGGGGGATATTTTGGTCCACCAACCCGTTTGCCGTGGGTTGCGCCCCTGTGTCGGTGGAGGACGGGAGGCTGGTGGTTGAGGGCACTGGTTCCAGGAACAGTGTTCCTTTGCCCAACACACCACTTCGCCCCTTACTTCACCTAGACGGGTGGTAGAACTGGCCCGGTTCTATCAATCGGCTGGTCACGCCAAGCCCTGTGCATGGAGTATATATTTATCTTTGTAATTGCACAAATTTGATTTGGAATTGTCTCAATTTTGGTCTTGGCTCTCGTTGTTCCTTGAACATTTTTAGATTTTGAAATTTGATCTTATGAGCTTTGCCTAGAGTCTTATGCCCAGAAGGCGGTGGCTCATGGGCCAATCTAGTGGATTAATTATTTATAATTCTTCTGCTGGAGTATATCATCTGAGTATCCTTGGTGCTGCAAGTCGGAAGCCCACTTGTTTTTAGCATTGTCCTTGTGATACTCCATGGTGGGTGGGGAGCTCAGATGATGAACCATATTAAACTAACTATGGACTACACAACCCCCCTTAAAAGAAACAAACGTCAGCTTGACAGTAATGATGATGAACTGCGACCGTCCACGTCAATCGAATATTGGCCACGATTTCTCGTGATCGAGACTCTTGACAAGTCACCCATACAATTAAACCCTTTTGCCGTATCAAAAGGTATACATGGTATCGCAGGTGACGTAAAGAATGTCAAAAGATTGCGTTCAGGCTCCCTTCTTATAGAATGTAACAGGAAACAGCAATCAACCAACCTGTTGTCAACCGAGTTGTTTGTTGGAGTTCAGGTTTCCGTTACTCCACACAGAACTCTGAATACGAGCAAAGGGATTGTCAGAGATCGAGATCGATTGTTTACTGATATGACTGAACTTGACATTGTATCAGAAATGAAAGAGCAGGGAGTGACTTTCGTTAAAAGATTTACAACCCGGATTCACTCTGAAACAAAACCTACTAACACCTATCTCTTCCACTTTTCTTCTCCAGTCATTCCAAAATCAGTTAGAGCAGGATATTGCAATATCAGTGTTGATACCTATATTCCAAATCCATTGAGATGTTTCAAGTGCCAAAAGTACGGCCACGGTGTCAATACCTGCACAAACTCTGTAACATGTGCCCATTGTAGTGAGAAAACCCATGTTACTGAGGACTGCACTAACAACATTAATGCCTCAGTTACGAGAACACCCTCTGTACTCAGCCACAAAGCAACTAATATTACTGTGTCCACGTCATCAACTCTGTGCCAAACTGATCTGACATGGGTGGATACAGCTAACCCTGAAGTATACTCTCCCAACCAGTCCACTCAGACTGCTGAATCACTTCCTCAAGTTCAGTCTCAATCATCTACACAGGAACAATCATCATCAGCAGCAGACTCACAGTCCATACCAAAACATCAATGTCAAAAAAATGGGAAACATCAGTCCAAAGGTAAAATCAAAACTAGTAATGATTCGCACAAATGTCAAAGTGACAGAGCCTCCAAAGGTTCGAATGACAAAATCCAACTGTTTAACAAGTTCGGATCATTAGAGGACATGGATGTGTCCGAAAACATCCCAATTAGGGCACACAGCTCGTCGCCCTCAAGGAAAGCAAGGGGTAGATCCCCGATAAACCCACCGAAGAAATAGGTTCTTCACATATTATTCAGTGGAATTGCAGAGGCCTGAAGACTAATCTTCATGAACTCCAGCTATTGGTTCAAGACTTCAAACCTTCAGCTTTCTGCTTACAGGAAACGTATCTAAAGCAGACAGATGCTTTTAACTTTCGTCAGTATAATGAATATCATTATTTTTCTCCACCGGGCGATAGGGCCACTGGAGGATCGTCCATCCTTGTCAGGCATGATGTTATCCATAGCCCTGTGACACTAAGAACAAATCTACAAGCAGTTGCAGTGCGAATTACTTTGAACATTACAATTACTTTGTGTTCATTGTACGTTCCACCTTCTTCAAATCTTCAGCAGGCTGATCTGCAAACTCTCTATGGTCAACTACCCAAGCCATGCATACTCATGGGCGATTTAAATGGGCACAATCCACTCTGGGGTGGTGTGACCACGAACGCTAAAGGTAAAATTTTGGAGGATTTCATTTCGAATAATGATTTATGTATTTATAATGATGGTTCCAACACCTATTTACACCCTGGCACAGGAACCTATTCAGCTCTTGACATGTCCATTGCAGACTCAAACGTGCTCAATGAATTTGAATGGTCAGTCCACGATGACCTCTGTGGAAGTGACCATTTTCCTACTATACTAAAAGCCTGTTGCCCCATCTAATGTTCCTCCATCATCAAGATGGAATTTCAAAAGGCTAACTGGCCTTTATATAAAACTCTGTGTGCTGCCCAACTTAAACCTGCACTTTTTATTGATGTTCCTGATGCTCTAAAGTGTTTTTCCGATGAACTGACTACCATAGCTGACGAATGTATCCCAAAGTCTTCTGCAATTCCACATATTCGAAAACCTTGGTTTAACGATACCTGCAAACAAGCTAGGAAGGAACGGAAAAAGGCTGAGCATTTTTTCCGTCGACACCCCATGGTGCATAATTTGAATAAATTTAAGATTTTAAACGCTAAAGCACGGCGAACATTTAAACAAAATAAACGCCATTCTTGGCAAAACTATGTATCAAAGCTTAACTCTCGTACGCCAATGTCAAAGGTATGGAATATGATCCAAAAAATCAAAGGAAAGGGCTGCAAAGCTGGCATTCACCATCTTAATGACAGAAACCAGATACTAACTGATAAATCTGATATTGCTAACAAACTTGGTGAAACTTTGGCGAAACACTCTTCCTCTTCTAATTATGTGCCTAACTTCCAAAAGTACCAAAACAGCAAAGAAAAGAAAACTATTAATTTCAATTCAGATAATGGGAAGATTACAACGGATATTTTTCTATTCATGAGCTCCATACTGCTCTTGAACAAGCGCATGATACTGCTACAGGAGCTGATAATATACATTATCAACTCTTGAAGCATTTACCAGAATCCTGTTTAGAGACACTCTTGCATATTTTTGATGATATTTGGACCTCTGGTACATTCCCATCCTCATGGCGTGATGCCATAATTGTCCCTATTCCTAAACCTGGACGTGATCATACCGATCCTTCAAATTATAGACCTATTTCACTTACCAGCTGCGTTTGCAAAACCATGGAACGCATGATCAATAATCGTCTCGTTTGGTACTTGGAAACTAACAATCTTCTCACTGATATCCAATGTGGTTTCCGTAAAAACCGTAGTACCATTGATCACCTAGTACGTTTGGAATCTTTTGCAAAAAATGCCATAATTAATAAGCAACATGCAGTGTCGATCTTTTTTGATCTGGAAAAGGCATATGATACTACATGGAAATATGGTATTTTAAGAGATCTACATGATTTCGGACTGCGAGGCCGTTTACCTCTTTTCATATCTAAGTTTTTACATGACAGACAATTTCAAGTCCGAGTGGGATCAACCCTGTCTGATCATTACAAACAGGATCAGGGCGTCCCACAAGGTAGTATTTTGTCTGTCACTTTATTTAGTATAAAGATTAATAGTTTATCAAAAGTTTTAAACGATTCAATTGATGGATCGTTATTTGTGGATGATTTTAACATTTCCTGTCGTGGTAAAAAAACATGCATACTATTGAAAAGGCAACTGCAATTGTGTTTGAATAAAATTCATAACTGGTGTCTTGAAAACGGGTTCAAATTTTCAAAATCAAAACAAATTGTCCACTTTTGCCGAAAATATAAACCTCACCAAGACCCAGAATTAAATTTAGACGGTACTCCTATTAAAATTGTAAAAGAGGCCAAGTTCCTGGGTTTAATTTTTGATCAACATTTGACCTTTCGGCCACATATAAAATATTTGAAAATAAATGCCTGAAGGCTCTAGATATATTGAAAGTTGTTTCCAACTCGAAGTGGGGAGGGATCAGAAAACCCTCCTCAACTGTATCGAGCACTTATACGATCCAAACTAGATTATGGCTCCATCGTCTATGGTGGAGCCTGCAAAAGCTTTAACCTTAAACCCTTAGATTCTATCCATCATCAAGGTCTGAGACTATGTCTTGGATCTTTCCGAACTTCTCCTATTGACAGTCTCTATGTCGAGGCCGATGAGCCTTCTCTTAACCAACGACGTATAAAATTATCCTTACAATATATAACAAAACTATATTCTAACGAGTCTAATCCTGCATTTAACTGTGTTTTCAATCCTCTTTATGAGGATTTGTACAACGAAAAGGCTTCTCTTGTTCCGCCTCTTGGGCTAAGAATTAGACCATTCATTTCTGCTGCCGGCATTGAGCTGGAAAATATAGCTCCTTCCGTCTTCTTTCTTCTCCTCCTTGGCAATTAGGTGAGGACCTGAAGTTGACCTATCTCTAACAAAGTTTAAGAAATCTGAAACTAATGAATTACAATACAAACAAGAATACATGCAGTTAAAACATAAATATACTACATACAAATCCTTATTTACAGATGGGTCCAAGGATGGTGGCGCGGTGGCATGTGCCACTGTCATTGGATCAGAACAATATCTTCTCGACTACCAAACAACAGCTCTATTTTTCACAGCAGAAGCTAACGCCATATTAACAGCTCTTAAATATATTAGTAGACACCGTAAATATAAACAATACATCATTTTTTTTCTGATTCTCTTTCTTGTCTTCTGGCTATTAAAAATATTTCTTGTAAACATCCACTTTTATTAGAAATTATAGAATTGTATAACGAGCTTGCTACTGGCCAATGCGACATCGTCTTTTGTTGGTTACTTCCAGCCACGTTGGCATTTCTGGGAACCTGTGGCTGATCTTGCTGCTAAGGCGGCCCTCAACAAATCTGTGACACCACTTCATATTCCTTACTCTGATTACAAAGCTTGCATTAGAACTTACATTCGTGATCTTATGCAGAAGAAGTGGGACACCAAGTCGGTATTAATAAATTACATACGAATTAAACCAACCATCGGTTATACCTACTTGGGGTGCCAGTCCAGATTTCAAGAGGTCATTATGCGACGATGTCGCATTGGCCATACGCGTTATACTCATAAATACTTGCTAAAAGGGTGAAGATCCTCCGTTTTGTATCCCTTGTGATGAGAGAGTTGCGGTCAAGCATATCCTGCTTGACTGTGTTGAATTCTCCAATCATAAGGGGTAAATATTTCAGTGTAAAAACACTTAAGGATCTTTTTACTTCTGTTCATTCTCATTTAATTCTTGGTTTTTAAAAGAAATTGACTTCATTGATGAATTCTGATTAACATGTTCTGTAGATAGATGTATTTTTAATGATTGGTAGTTTAGATTAGTAACTGAGATTGTTAGGTGGCTGTACCCTCAAAGGGGTTGAAGTAGTGTAAAATTATTGTCCTCCTGAAGGAGGGTATGTAAGTCCCAAAACATTTCAAGTAAATTTAAGCATTATACCAGGTGTTTTAATCGTAGTATTTTTTTGTCATTTTAATGTATGGCTAATTCTCGGTATAAACGCCAACAGCTGAAGGGATGGTGTAAAAAATCCAGCTAGGGTCCATGCAGGTAGCAAAGAAGTAATGTAAGTCCCCATGGCCCCTAGTATGGTGATCTACCTTCAGTTGTTGGCGATCTATAGCCCATTTTATATTGTGTTGTCCCCTATGGCTAAAATGTTTTAGATTCAATTACTAGTTTTACATATATATCTGTGATACTCTAGTTGCTTTTACTGTCCTTTGTCAGCGGGTTTTATAATATCTATATATATATATTGTTTTCAATATCAAATGTTCTCGTCACGATATGGCTGAAATATTGCCGATGTGACGTTAAATATTAATTCACTCACTCCTTAGTCTGTTTAAAGCACGTCGAGGCCTTGGCACTAGTGTTTAACATTATTTAAATTGTGAACTGATGGATGCCGGCGAAAGTATTTCTCTGCCTTCTTCCTACACTTCCTGGCCTGTTTGCAATCATCAGTAAACCATGGTTTACGAATGTGTGAGTGTTGCAGAGGACTTAGGAATAGTTTCATCCGAGAACAACTGAATAGGATCCATAACATTGACAAAACAGTCAGATTCAATCCAGGTCAGAACAAAGAGTCTGAACAAAAGGCTTTTAAAATTCCGCCTTGTTGTAGGAGGCTCATCATTAGGGTTTATAGCTGAAAGTATTGTGGGAAAATGGTCACTTCCACACGGGTCGTCGTGGAACGACCATTTCAAATTCGTTATAAATGTTTGGACAGATCAAATGCAGAATATGTTCCTGTACCAGGATGCAAATATGTGGCTGATCCATCATTAAATATGCATAAATTTTTATTTGAAATGAAATCCTCAAAGGAAAGGGCCACCTCCTCGTGGTGGGTGCTGGGTCACGCTAAGCGCCCTTCAACCCCCCGTTGTGGACCCGGGGGGATATTAGGTCCACCAACCCGTTTGCCGTGGGTTGCGCCCCTGTGTCGGTGGAGGACGGGATTCTGGTGGTTGAGGGCACTGGAGCCAGGAACAGTGTTCCTTTGCCCAACACACCACTTCGGCCCTTACTTCACCTAGACGGGAGGTTGAATGGGCCCGGTTCAACCAATCGGCTGGTCATGCCAAGCCCTGTGCATTCTATTTTCTATTGCACAAATTTGATTTATTTAAATGATCCTGTTTTGGGCTTTGGAAAACAAAAAGATTTCACAAATTTTGAATTGACTTTAAATGAGAACAATTGTCCTTTTTGCCTAGAGTCGTATGCCCAGAAGGCGGTGGCTCATGGGCCAATTCAGTGGAATAATTAAACTTTTAGTTTTTCTGCTGGAGTATATCATCCGAGTATCCTTGGTGCTGCAAGTCGGATATCCACTTGTTTTTAGCATTGTCTTTATGATACTCCATGGCGGGTGGGGAGCTCGGATGATGAACCTTCTACGCTTACTATGGACTACCAAAACCCCCAAAACGAAACAAACGTCAATTGGACAGTGATGATGACGACCAACGACCGTCTACCTCAATTGAATATTGGCCACGATTTTTAGTTCTCGAGACTCTTGACAAATCTCCTTTAAAATTAAACCCTTTTGCAGTGTCAAAGGGTGTACATGGTATTGCAGGTGAGGTCCGCAATATCAAACGATTGCGCTCAGGCTCTTTGCTCATCGAATGCAGCAGGAAACCGCAATCAACAAATTTGATGTCAACTCAGCTGTTTGTTGGAATACCGGTTTCGGTATCTCCACATAGAACCTTGAACACAAGCAAAGGAATCGTCAGAGACCGGGATCAACTATTTGCAGATATGAGTGAATTGGACATCGTCTCTGAAATGAAAGAACAAGGAGTGACATTTGTGAAACGATTCACAACACGGAAAAACTCTGAGACTAAACCAACAAACACTTACCTATTCCATTTTTCTTATCCAACTGCTCCAAAATCAATTAAAGCAGGGTATTGTCATCTCAACGTTGATATTTATATTCCCAACCCATTGAGATGTTTCAAATGTCAAAAGTATGGTCATGGTGTAAACAACTGCACAAATTCTATTACATGCGCTCACTGCAGCCAAAAAAACCATGTTACTGAAGATTGTGATAACAACTTTTAAACAATGCACTAACTGCTCTGGTACTCATTCATCTTTTTTCAAAAGAATGTCCAATCTGGAAACAACAAATGGCAATTAATAAAATTAAATTCACAAGGAATCTTAGTTTTGCTGATGCCAAAAAACTTGTTGTTCAGACACCAGAACCAAATGAGTCCTATGCTTCAGTTACGAGATCCGGAACACATCAAAATGTAACCTGTACTGTGTCCACTTCGTCAACACAATGCCAGACTAATTTGACATGGGTTGACTCTGATGCACCCAAGCTCTACTCTCCTGACCAGTCAACACAAACTGTTCTATCAACATCCACAACAACTGCTAGAGCAGAAGTTGAATCTCGGCCATCTTCCAGGAACAATCATCATCACAGTCTTCTTCTAAACTTCCATCTGGAATTAATGGGAAGCAAGTGTCGAAACAGAAAAACAAACCAATAAACGAATCGTCAAAAAAATACCATAGTGGCAGAGCCTCAAAAGGGACAGAAGACAAAATCCAAATTTACAATAAGTTTGGATCTCTCGAAGACATGGATGTGTCTGAAAACATCCAGTACAGGGCTCATAGCTTGTCGCCCAAAAAAAGACAAGGGGTAGATCCCCAATCAACCCACCAAAGACATAGTTTCTTCACGTATTGTCCAATGGAATTGTAGAGGACTAAAGACCAACTTCAATGAATTACAGCTATTGATTCAGGATTTACAACCATCAGCTTTCTGCTTACAGGAAACCTACCTGAAGCAGGTGGACAATTTTAATTTACGTCAGTTCATTGGATATCATTCTTTTTCTCCTCCGGGTGACAGGGCCACTGGAGGATCTTCAATCCTTGTTAAGCAGGGTATTATCCATAGTCCTTTAACACTTAAAACTAATCTCCAAGCCGTTGCAGTGCGGATTACTTTTCACGTGGCTTTTACCTTATGCTCGCTATATATTCCGCCTTCGTCAGCAATTCATCTTGCTGATCTCCAATCGCTCTATAATCAACTTCCGAAACCCTGTGTTATTGTGGGTGACCTAAATGGTCATAACCCGATCTGGGGTAGTACAAACACTAACACTAAAGGTAAACTAATAGAAGATTTCCTCTCAGATAATGATCTCTGTATATATAATGATGATTCTCACACTTACCTCCATCCTGCAACCGGCACTTACTCTTCTTTGGACTTGGCTCTGGCTGACTCTAACCTTCTCAATGAATTTGATTGGTCAGTCCATAATGACCTTTGTGGAAGTGACCACTTCCCAACTATACTTTCAGAAATAAACCCAGCTGATTCTCCATCTTACACAAGATGGAATTTTTCCAAGGCTAACTGGTCCTTGTATGAAACTATGTGTAAATCAAAACTGAAAACTCCTTTTTTCAGTGATGTAGCTGATCCTCTTCAGGTATTTTCTGACGCTTTAAATGATATAGCTGATCATTGTATACCAAAGTCCTCTACGAGTCCACATGTGCGGAAACCATGGTTTAGTTCAGATTGTAAACATGCTAGAAAAGCGAGGAAAAAGGCAGAGAAATATTTTCGCCATCACCCAACTGTCCATAACTTGAATAAATTCAAAATACTTAATGCGAAGGCACGTCGTACCTTCAAACAAAACAAACGGCAGTCTTGGCGGGACTATGTGTCCAAACTTAATTCTCGAACACCTATGTCCAAAGTTTGGAATATGGTGCAAAGGATAAAAGGTAAAGGTTCAAGATCTGGTGTTCATCATCTGAAGGATGGTGACACACTCTTAACCAGTAAATCTGATATAGCAAATAAATTGGGAGAAACGTTAGCTCAACATTCATCTTCATCAAATTTTACACCGAAATTTCAAAAAACTAAAGAACACGCAGAAAAAAAGAAACTCAATTTTGCTTCAGATAATGGGGAGGACTATAATGAGGTTTTCTCCATTCATGAGCTGCATACTGCCTTGGGGCAGGCTCATGATACTGCTACAGGTTCTGATAATATTCATTATCAGTTACTTAAACATTTACCGGATTCCTGTTTAGAAACTTTATTAAATATATTCGATTACATCTGGACAACGGGAAATTTTCCTTCATCATGGCGTAATGCTGTCGTCATTCCTATACCGAAACCTGGCCGCGATCACAGTGATCCTTCTAACTATAGGCCAATATCGCTTACTAGTTGTGTTTGTAAGACCATGGAACGAATGGTCAATAACAGATTAATATGGTACTTAGAAACAAATGAACTGATTACCGATATCCAATGTGGGTTTAGGAAAAACAGAAGTACCATTGACCATTTGGTTAGACTGGAAACTTTTGTGAAGAATGGTTTTATTAATAAACAACACACCGTATCTATATTTTTTGACTTAGAGAAAGCTTATGATACCACCTGGAAACATGGAATTTTAACAGATCTTCATAACATGGGTTTGAGAGGCCGTTTGCCAAATTTCATATCACAGTTTTTGTCAAACAGGCATTTCCAGGTTCGAGTGGGATCCACCTTGTCTGAATTTTACGATCAAGATCAGGGTGTACCACAAGGCAGCATATTGTCGGTAACGTTGTTTAGTATAAAAATCAACAGCTTATCTCAAGTTTTAAACGACTCTATTGATGGGTCGTTATTTGTCGATGATTTTAATGTTTCATGTCGAGGTAAAATATGCGCACAATTGAGAGACAGTTGCAAGTCTGTCTCAATAAAATCAATGATTGGTCCGAACAAAATGGCTTTAAGTTTTCTAAGTCTAAAACTAACTGCATCCATTTCTGTCGTAAGTATAAACCACATAAAGACCCAGACTTACATTTATCGGGTACTCCCATTAAAGTAGTTAAAGAAGCTAAATTCTTAGGTATCATATTTGACCATCATCTTACATTCCTACCTCATATCAAATATCTTAAAACAAAATGTCTGAAAGCTTTGGATCTCTTGAAAGTTGTCTCTAACTCTAAGTGGGAGGTGATCAGTCAACCCTCCTACACTTGTATAGATCGCTGATCCGTTCCAAGCTTGATTATGGTTCCATCATCTATGGTGGAGCTTGTAAAAGTAATCTCAAAGTGCTTGATTCTATTCACCATCAAGGTCTAAGACTATGTCTTGGATCTTTCCGAACTTCACCTATTGACAGTCTTTACGTTGAAGCTGACGAGCCTTCCCTAAAACAACGCCGAATTAAACTGTCGTTACAGTACATAACCAAGTTATATGCTAATAAGTCTAACCCTGCATATAACTGTGTCTTCAATCCCCTCTATGAGGATTTATACAACAAGAAATCTTCCCTTGTTCCGCCTCTTGGACACAGAATTCAACCATTTATTGCTGCTGCCGGAATTGAGCTGGAGAATATATCTCCTTTTCGTCTACTTTCTTCTCCTCCTTGGCAATTGGTTAGGCCACAAGTTGACCTAACATTAACTACATTTAAAAAATCAGAAACAAATGAATTACAGTATAAACAAGAATTTAGTCAATTACGAAATAAATATAATTCATACAAATCCTTATTTACGGATGGGTCCAAGGATGGTGGCGCGGTTGCATGTGCCACTGTCATTGGATCCAGAACAATATCTTCTAGAATACCGGATTACAGCTCTATATTTACAGCAGAAGCAAACGCCATCTTAACAGCTCTTAAATATATTCAAAGACATCCCAAACATAAACAGTATATAATTTTTTCTGACTCTCTTTCTTGCCTTCAGGCTATTAAAAATCTCTCTTGCAAACATCCACTTTTAATTGAAATAATCGAATTATATAATGATCTTGCTACTGGCCAATGCGACATCGTCTTCTGTTGGTTACCCAGCCACGTTGGCATTTCTGGGAATACAATGGCCGATCTTGCTGCTAAGGCAGCACTCAACAAATCTGTGACACCACTTCTCATTCCTTTCTCTGATTACAAGGCTTGCATTAGAACTTACATCCGTGATCTTATGCAGAAGAAGTGGGATGCCCAAGTAGGTATCAATAAATTACATGCAATTAAACCAACCATCGGTTATACCTACTTGGGTTGCCAGTCCAGATTTCAAGAGGTCATTATGCGACGATGTCGCATTGGCCATACGCGTTATACTCATAAATACTTGCTAAAAGGTGAAGATCCTCCGTTTTGTATCCCTTGTGATGAGAGAGTTACGGTCAAGCATATCCTGCTTGACTGTGTTGAATTCTCCATCATAAGGGATAAGTATTTCAGTGTAAAAACACTTAAGGATCTTTCTACTACTGTTAATTCTCATTTAGTTATTGGTTTTTTAAAAGAAATTGACTTCATTGATGAATTCTGATTAACATGTTCTGTAGATAGATGTATTTTAATGATTGGTAGTTTAGATTAGTAACTTAGATTGTTAGTGGCTGTACCCTCAAAGGGGTTGAAGTAGCGTAAAATTATTGTCCTCCTGAGAGGGGTATGTAAGTCCCAAAACTTCAAAGTAGAATTTTCACATACCAAGTTTTTAAACGTAGTATTTTCGTTCATTTAGATTTTGGCTAAATTATCCTACAATCACCAGCGGCTGAAGGGATGGTGTAAATCCGACTAGGGTCCATGCAGGTAGCAAAGGTACTGTAAGTCCCCATGGACCTTAGTATGGTGACCTACTTTCAGTTGTTGGTGATCTATAGCCCATTTTTATATTGTGTTGTCCCCTGTGGTTAAAATGTGTTTTAGACTCTATTACTAGTTTTATCTGTATATGTGATATTCTAGTTGTTTTACTGCCCTTCGTTGGCAGTTTTTTATAATATACATATTTTTCACTTCAATATCAAATGTTCTCGTCACGATATGGCTGAAATATTGCCGATGTGACGTTAAATTTGCACCTTTTTTCCTCAATAAAGGCATCGAGCGGTTCTTGTGTAGCAAGGACGTGTAGTCTTGGGCAACGGTGTCTGAAGAGTCGATCTGGAAAAGCTGTCTGTGTGCAAGGTAACGACTGGTCGGTTTTAACGTTTTCTGTTAAACCACTGTGAAATGGGTCATAGAACAATCGATCCACAATCTACGGCTACATCATCAAAGTCCATTATAAATAAGATCAGAATAATTCGATACACTTCCTAAATTGTGGCGCTATGTACAAAATGACCAACAAAATGCACTTTTCAATTGAAAAGCAACTCACTCGAGGTCTGCAGCAATATAATCTTCATATTGACATCTTCCATTTCAGATTACGCTATTTCAAAAATACTTTCTCCACCTTTTTACTTACAAAGTTGCCCTTTCCACCCATCACATGCCACTGTCATGCTCTCTCCACTCATACCACAAAGTTGCCATTTTCATCTTATGCCATCTGTGAACCCTCTCTCCACCTTATACCAGGAATTTACCCTCTCTGCCCTAATACCACAAGGAGTTGCCTCTCCACCTTTATACCACTGTGACGCCCTCTCCATCTTATATTACAAAGTTGCCCTTTCCTTCCTATGCCATTGTGATGATGCCTCTCCTCCTCCTTGAACCACTGTGATGCTCTCTCCACCTAATACCACAAAGTTGCTCTTTCCACCTTATGTCACTGTGGGATGCTCTCTCCACCTTATCTTACAAAGTTGCCCTTTCCACCTTATGTCACTGCGATGCCTCTCCTCCTTTAACCACTGTGATGCTCTCTCCACTTATACTACAAAGTTGCCCTTTCCACCCTATGTCACTGAGTAAACCTTTCCACTTTATTTTACCACTGAGTTGCCCTCTCCACCTTATACCCTTTTATCTAATCATAATTTAATTTATTTTCACTGAATATATGCTATAATTTCGTGCTCTATTCATTCATATTCTGGTAGACATACAGTATTAGGGGCAATACAGATATCTGAGAATGTCGTTTTCTATGACTGCTCAGGAGGAAATCAATGCATACTTTATACTGAAAATCAACAGGTGTTTATATCGTTATGGTTTTGATATTGGTCATATTGCTTTCTAAGTAAGACAAGCCTGAAATAGTGCCAATGAGACTTTAAATCTTAACTTCACTCACTCACTAATTGGTTCCATTGTGTGCCGGGATCGGCTGGTCAGGCCTTTCGCTGACTTGGTTGATTACATGTCATTGGTTCCCCAATTGCGCAGATCGATGCTCATGCCGTTGATAACTGGATAGTCTGGGTGCAGACTCGATTATTTAAAGACCGCCGCCATATAACTGGAATATTGTTGAGCGTGGCGTAAAGCTGAACTCACTCACTCACTCACTTCACTGTAAACGGACAATGTATCATTGATGGCTTCAATCTAAAATTACCAAAATCGTTTTGTTTCCCAAATATGTTTTGCAATGAAAGATGCTAACCATGTGG
>NW_025766826.1:0-16160 GCF_003918875.1 Haliotis rubra | reverse complement strand
TGGTACCACAAATACGGTATGTTGTTGCCCCGGTGGACGAAGGCGGCAAGCATTATCACAGCAAAGCATTGTCAATTTGAGAGGAAAAATAATAATAATAGTATAGATGGATGCTGCACAGGAGACCCCCAAGGAGGGAACCCTTCCAGAGACCCAACTGGAGGAGACCCCCTCACAGGTGACTGTGAACCCTCCCACAGTCACCAGGCAGAAGAATCCTAAAGAGAGTAGCTGCCCGGTAAAAACGGTGGTGTAACCAACATAAATTATCAGGGTGACTCACCGGGCGAATCTTGTTGGTTGTATGCGCCAACTGCTGCTGTGGCTATCTGCTGTGGTTATATACATCGACACAGGGAGGGAAACCCTCCCCACCAATTAGGAGGTCAACCCGCGATATCATGTTATAATTTAATATATCATACTCATATACATAATGTCTGAAGGGGGAAGCGCTTAGATCAGCGACGCATACCACGCCACCGTGAGTACGCCAGTCTAACTAACCGTAGGATACTTCGGTTGACCAAAATGGTGCTTAAACAACCCGACTATCAAGCTTAGATTTCAACCTTCAGGATATGGGTATGCTCATAATGAACCTTTGGTATGGCGATGGCCACAAAAGACTATCCCTAATTAAAACAAGGGATAATACCTGAAGATATTATGAAATAAATATGGGATATTTCGATAGCTATGATGGTTACCGTTAGTGCGTTAGTGCGAATGCCCTGGCATTTTCGAGGAGTAATTTCCTCTTCTCTAAACTACGAGAGTCACCGGGCTGAAATACAGGCGGAGAGGAAGCTGTAACGATCTCGGCTATTGAGAACTTACAAATAGCACAGGCGAGTGCGCTAAACAAGCGCCTCAGCGGATCTGATTACATTAACGAACAACTCAGGCGCGGAAAACCATGCCGTTCAAACATTCCACGATATGCCCGGCGCGTTGAGACAATACTACTTATTAACTGGTAAGCGATTGGAGCCACTACAGAAGTAACTTACTGCAGCCAGTACTACACACCATCCCAAGGGACAAATGGACCGTGAACTGACCTTCATAGCTGGGTATAGCTACTTTGCTGTGATTGCAGCATTAGACTAATACACATATAAATATGTTAACATGTATAGATGTGAATACATACTTATGGGGAAGACCCGAGACCTGTGGTAGGGTATCACGGTACTCATGGGTACTGTTATTCCCACATGGGGAAGTCCAGCTACTACCGTGTTCTGTGTGGTAATTTATAGAGTCAAAAGGACACTATTGTTTATGTAAAGCTCAAGGTGAACGTGAGTCAGACATCACCTCATCTACGAGGGAATAAAAAGACCTACATAAAAGAGCGTGGATGCATTTCTCAAGATAGACCCCAATTAGAGATTATTACACACTTACATATAGATAGATATGTTTGTGGAACTTGATCCCAGTGAAGACATAGAATCTCGAGGTAAAAACATACCAAAGATAAACTGAACTTCAGATTTCAGGTAATATTGAAAATGGTATGGATTAAAGATGGTGTTAAGTATACTCGATCCCTTACGTATGTGGGGACCATCGACTCAATATCAGATAGATTGTTTTACAAGTATATCGAGAATACCTGCTAAACTTCAAGGGAATACTATATCAAACAGTGTGAGCACTGGATCGAAACAACCCATCTAAAAATAGTTCATTGGGGTGTGAGGAGGATATATGATTTTGCCACATTTACGCGTATGCCCAATTAGACATTAATTCCTTAGGTTATTAATGCGCCAATTATGAATACTATACAGTTCAGTACGCACTGAGTGGCTAATAGGTAAGTATTTAAGAGGCTGAAGCATGACATGCGTTGATAGGAATATAGAGATGTCTCAGATATTAAGCCCTGATAGATGATAAAATAAAACAGGAACTAGCCAGTCTTGGAAGTATCAAATTTCAAATCACAATTAAAATGACGCACTTTCGAGAAAGAGCGTGGGGGATGTTACCGAATGCAATGCAGCCTTACTTCCGAGGGTGTACAAGAGGTGCGTGACCCAGATAGAGACTATATAAACACATCGATCGATACTAGTTTTCAGCAGATACAGGAATACCTAGAGCGCTACACACTTGGGGTCGGGTGGGCTGTAGATAAAATCGATATTGTCTATCTAGACATAGCTAACTACGTTAGTCGTTCAAAGGTATGGTCATACCTAGACTTGCCTCCTACTATAAGAAAAAAAAGGCCATAGTAAGCGTTAAGAATAGAGGAAACGATTGCTTGAGATTAGCTATCAGATCAGCTTGTTTCCAGCTGACACTAATTCCGAACAGGCCTTCTAGTTATCCCTAAGGCGATGGGATCAACTGGGATGGTATAGATGAACCAACCCCCATATCCCAGATCACTAAAGTAGAAAAACAGAGAATAATCTAGCTATAAATGTCTTTGGACAAGACGACACAACAATAATACACAGGCTCAGCTTCGTTGGTGGGGAGCGTGTTATCAATATATTCATGATCCAACGAGGGTGAAAGAGTATCACTACACGGATGGATAAAACATTTCAATGTCGGTTGTTGCCCGATACAATTGAAACACAATGGGAAAAACACTTTTGTATCACGCGATGTCTGCACGCGGTTTCAGAGGAGCTGATTTATTAGAATCCCACCAGAGTTATTGCCAAAGTGTTATTGGGACAGACGGCTATCACGACATGCCCGAGGAAGGTGACAATATCCTAAAATTCTACAACCCACAAGCACCAAATGTCCGTAGCCTTACTTATATTATATACGCATAGACTTTGAAGCCTTGGTCAAACCTGCTGTTACAGGCGGGGGTTGTTGGGGGACCCCAACCACACTCAAAACACAAGAGCATGAAGCATGTGGGTTTGGATACATAGTAGAATCCGTTGTGACGGTGAAGCTTGAAATCTCCCGTAGTATACAGGGGGTCAGCGCGTTGAAAGGTTTCTAAGTGTTTGAAGGAGGAGGAAGAAGAAATTATTAGGGGAAAAGTTGCATAGAATGCGGCTCCCATCGCGTGCGCTGACCCAAGCCGACAGGTTAAGCTCCTCCAACGTAGCATTAACTGCGTCACGTTATTGACTCACCATTGAGCGGTGATTACGGTGAGAGATCACTGTCACATAACCGTAAAGTGCAGAGCAGCTCATAGCGAGTGTAACCTCAAGCTTGTGAATCAACCCTAAAACAATAAACATTCCCGTTGTCTTTCACAACTTGAAGGGGAAGCTGACTCTCACTTAATCATACAGGCCATAACGCGAAATCGATGGTAATATAGCGGCATCCCCAACAACATGGAGAAATATCTCTCTTTCAGCTTAGAGCGGACTTAGGTTTCATTGACTCAGCGTGTCAATTTCTATTGTCAGCCATTAGCCAGCCTGATCAAAAGCCAACGATACCTTCCCTATCACCCGATCGATACACAGGCGCCCGAGACTAGATCTCTGCTTATGAGGAAGGGTGTGTATCCATATGAGTACATGGATAGTTGGACTAAGTTCCTTCGAGACCAGACTACCTCCATCAGAGAATTTTACAGCAATCTGACAGACTCGAAATATCCGAAGACGATTACTAAACGCGCTATTAATGTATGGAATAAACTTGGTTGTAAAAACCTGGGTGACTATCACGATCTGTACTTGAAGATGGATGTACTACTATTAGCCGGCGTGTTTGAGACATTTAGGAGGAACATGTATCAAACAGTATAAACTAGATCAACATGGTATTACACCAGCCCAGGCCTGTCGTGGGATGCCTTGCTAAAAGACCGGAGTTAAAGTTGGAATTGTTTACTGATTATGACATGCACCTGTTCATTGAGAAAGGTTTATGCAGGTGGGATCTCCATGGCAACCAAGCGATACGCTAAAGCAAAATAATCAATAATGCGAATGGCTCACGACCCTAGCAAACCAACCATACCATTCTCTATCTCGACGCATAAACAACCATGCGGATGGGCCATGAGTCAGTATCTACCCACAGGGGGATTGAATGGGGCGTCACATGAGGTCGATGTTGTATGAACATCGCGCCGGATTCGAACAAAGGTTATATCCTCGAGGTTGACTTAGAATACCCCAAGGCATTACACGAATCACACAACAGCTACCCACTAGCTCCTAACGTATGAGGGTTAACCCAGACTGGATGTCTGAATACCAACATAACTTGTTAGATAGCGTGACGGCGCTTGAAAACTTCGTGCCTAACTTAATGAATAAGACCAAATACATAGTTCACTATCGCAACCCTGCAGCTGTACCTGTCGCTGGTATGAAACTGACCAAAATACACAGGGTGCTCGTGTCATTCAACCAGAGCCCCTGGATGGAGCCTTTTACATCAGAATGAACACGGACTCTGCGGTGCTGCCACACCAGTGACTTTGAGAGAAACTTTGCATAAGCTCATGAACAACTCGGTATTCGGTAAGGCGATGGAGAACCTGAGGAAACGCTGTGGACGTGAAAGCTGGTTCGGTTCGAATGAGGAGGAAAAACTCAGGAAGCTGATCGCTAACCCTGCATTCAACCGTAGTAAGATATTCGATAACGACCTTCGGCTGCCATACATGAAGAAAAGTCACATAATATTAAACCGGCCTGTTTACGTGGGGATGAGCATCCTCGATTTATCCAAAACACGCAATGTACCGACTTTTACTACAACGAGCTTAAGAAACAATGCGGGCGACAGGTGTGAAGTGCTATACACTGACACAGATTCCCTGCTGATGGAGATTCGAACCGAGGACGTACCGATGACATGAAAAAACACCTCTGATTTGAATTGCACACGACACCAGCGATTACCCCAAGGACCATGCCATACAATACGGCACGGTTGAATAAAAAGTCCTAGGTAAGATGAAGGACGAAAGGTAAGCTGGCAACGTTTCTAGCAGCCGAGTACATAGGGTTGGAGGCCTAAGATGTACTCTATACTGAAGACCGACAATGGTGAAATCCGAAAGGCTAAGGGTGTTAAGAAGTACGCGGTGAAACAACACATCAAACACGCCAGATTCAAGGAAGCCCTGTTCAAGACCCGTACCTTTAGACATAAAAATGAACACACGCTTAGAAGTGATGGTCATAAAATATAATGGACTGACTATAAACAAGACGCCCCTGTCTCCCTATGGACACTAAAGCGTTGGATAGCCATTGATGGGATAAACACGTGCACGCCAGCACGGGCATGAGAAAATTGAACCAAGAACATAGGTATAAATAAATAGTGATGACATGTCACGGAACCAGAAAAAGTTTGAGGCTATTTACTACAGTCCGCGTGGATATTGGAAAGGAGCTAGCGCTGTAGATAAGCTGGCTAAAATGGCGCGAGTATCCCCGGAGGAGGTTAAAACATGGCTTGAAAAACAAGCACTTTGGCAGATATATTTACCACCACCACGCTATGTGCCTAGAAGGAAGTTTGGTATTAACATACCTAATAGCGTTCACCAGGCAGACCTGCTGTTCCTACCCACGACAAGAGGTACAAGTATGCCTTAACAGTCGTGGATGTGGCCAGTCGCTACAAGGAAGCCGAACCCTTGACCGCGAAAGACTCGAATCAGGTGGCTCAAGCCATGGAACGCATATACAAACGCAGTCCGCTGACGTGGCCAACAGAGCTCCAAGTTGACCCTGGTCGGGAGTTCATGGGAGTTGTGTCTCAGTTGCTGACTAAGCACAAAGTACGAGTGAGACGTGGCACGGTTGGAGCCCATCGCAGTCAAGCTATAGTAGAGAGATTTAATAGGACTTTGGCTGAGCGTTTATTTGGGTACCAGTACGCTAGAGAGATGACCAACCCAGGAAAACGATCGACTGAATGGGTCACGAGGTTACCTAAGGTGGTGTCGGCAATCAACCATGAAGTCACTCGTCTCACCGGTAAAAGCGGCAGGCGGCTATCAAATTAAAATCGATAGCAGCAGAGCCGTCCGCCCTCGCTGGCGGGAAGGAGAAACAGATACCAGATAGGGCTTCAGTGAGGGTACCTATACCAGCCGGGGAACAAAGGGGATAGCCGTGGCGGAGCCACAGATCCTATATGGTCGGTCAAACTTACAACATAGATAGAAGTTGATATGAAAGCAGATCAGAACCTACCTTGTATTTCTTGATGGGATGGGCAGAGGGGGTTTGTAAAGAAGAATTATTAATCATACCGTATGACACAGTATTACCTCCTGTCAACACGACATAGAGGTAAGATACCACTATAGTAGAGGTAATGGTAAGGGTCCCCAACAAAGTCTTATTTGTGAAATAAAGCTTTGTAGAGGGGTAGTAGATGGTAATGGGAAGGGTCCAACTAAGGCTTCATCTATTAAATGAAGCTTTAGATTACCCTGATCCAGAATTCTCATTCTGTCTACTACTAGAGGAGCTGCTGTATAAGTTACAGTGACGGTGAGTGTATAAAGTACATGATGAAGTGTATAAGCAATACATGGTGAAGGTCACAGTTGCTGAATGATATAAGTACATGGTGAGTGTATAAGCATACATGGTGGTGTATAAGTGTATAAGTACATGGTGAGGTGTATAAGTACATGGTGAGTGTATAAGTACATGGTAGGTGTATAATTACATGGAGAGTGTATAAGTACATGGTGAGTGTACCCAGTTGATGGTGAGTACCTGGTTCAGCTGGATTGCCATCTCCCTGCATCTCCCCTCGAGGGCGGTCAGCATAACACTGCTCAGGTGGGGAGGCCAGTGGGGTGAAGCGACTGTGCCACCAGAGCTATTGCATTTGTCATCTTCTTCGGGGACCAAACAACCTGGATCATTAAGTAAAGTCAACCTTTAAATTGATCATATTTTACTTCCTTCAAAGAGTAATACTCACAATTATGACAAATTCATTCAACAACCTATGTTCAGTAGATTTTGTTTTTTCGTTCCTGTTACAACATCAGCAGCAACTGCCAATGTAAGTCCATATTGTTGGCTTTGGTTGGAGTGTTGTTCTTACACTTTAACATAAAGAGTAAAAGTAAAAAGTAAAAGTACGAAGCAATGAATAGCCTCATAACACTCATACCATAGTAAATGGCGTCACCTAGCAATAAGCATTTGAGGAGACACTATCAGCCAAGTCACCTAGCCATAAAACATAGAATGAGGAGCTAATATCAGCCAAGTCACCAAGCCATAAGCATATGAGGAGACAATATCAGCCAAGTCACCAAGCCATAAGAATATGAGGAGACAATATCAGCCAAGTCACCTAGCCATAAGCGAATGAGGAGCTAATATCAGCCAAGTCACCAAGCCATAAGCATATGAGGAGACAATATCAGCCAAGTCACCAAGCCATAGTAAGATGAGGAGACAATATCAGCCAAGTCACCAAGCCATAAGCATATGAGGAGCTAATATCAGCCAAGTCACCAAGCCATAAGCATCTGTCTGAGGGAGACAATATCAACCAAGTCACCTAGCCATAAGAATATGAGGAGACAATATCAGCCAAGTCACCTAGCCATAAGTGAATGAGGAGCTAATATCAGCCAAGTCACCAAGCCATAAGCATATGAGGAGACAATATCAGCCAAGTCACCTAGCCATAAGCATATGAGGAGACAATATCAGCCAAGTCACCAAGCCATAAGTGAATGAGGAGCTAATATCAGCCAAGTCACCAAGCCATAAGAATATGAGGAGACAATATCAGCCAAGTCACCAAGCCATAAGCGAATGAGGAGCTAATATCAATAGCCAAGTCACCTAGTCATTAAGCATATGAGGAGCTAATATCAGCCAAGTCACCAAGCCATAAGCATATGAGGAGACAATATCAGCCAAGTCACCAAGCCATAAGAATATGTGGAGACAATATCAGCCAAGTCACTAAGCCATAGAAGTGAATGAGGGAGCTAATATCAGCCAAGTCACCAAGCCATAAGCATATGAGGAGACAATATCAGCCAAGTCACTCAAGCCATAAGAATATGAGGAGACAATATCAGCCAGGTCACCAAGCCATAAGAATATGTGGAGACAATATCAGCCAAGTCACCAAGCCATAAGTGAATGAGGAGGCTAATATCAGCAAGCGTCGCCAAGCCATAAGCATATATGGGAGACAATATCAGCCAAGTCACCTAGCCATAAGCATGAGGAGACAATATCAGCCAAGTCACCTAGCCATAAGAATAATGAGGAGACAATATCAACCAAGTCACCACCAAGCCATAAGCATCTGAGGGAGACAATATCAGCCAAGTCACCTAGCCATAAGAATATGAGGAGACAATATCAGCCAAGTCCACCAAAGCCATAGAATCACGAGGAGACAATATCAGCCAAGTCACCTAGCCATAAGAATCTGAGGAGCAGACAATATCAATGAAGTCACCAAGCCATAAGCATCACGAGGGAGACAATATCAAGCCAAGTCACCAAGCCATAAGCATATGAGGAGACAATATCAGCCAAGTCACCTAGCCATAAGAATCACGAGGAGACAATATCAGCCAAGTCACCTAGCCATAAGAATACGAGGAGACAATATCAGCCAAGTCACCAAGCCATAAGCATCACGAGGAGACAATATCAGCCAAGTCACCTAGCCATAAGAATCTGAGGAGACACTATTAGTGCAGTGGCTTAGGGTGAAAATAGATACTTGGCGGACTAAAGCATGAAACTTTGCATAGTGCTGGGGAATATCATGATAAAACATATTTTGGGGGTGCCTGATTTTGGGACACATTTTCCGAAAAATTCAAGATGGCGTCCAAGATGGCCGCCAAAAATCAAGGATTTCCAATTTTAACACTATATGACTTCTCCCCCGCTGGATTATAGCAGAAAACCTTGCACAATGCTTGGGAACATAATGATAAAACATATGTTTTGGGTGTGCCCGGTTTAATGGGCCCATTTTACAAAAATCCAAGATGGCGTCCAAGATGGCCCCCCTAAAAGCAAGGATTTCCAATTCTAACACTATTGTGACTTTACCCTGCTGGATTAAAGCAGAAAACCTTGCACAGTGCTAGGGAACATCATGATAAAACATATTTATGGGGTGTACTCGAATCGAGATGCTTGGGCCTATTTTCCCCAAATCCAAGATGGCCACCAAAAATCAAAGAGTGCTGGCGTCCACCCAGAATGGTCGCCAAATATAAAAATATTCATTTGTTGCAATATGTGAGATATATTCGCCGTTCAAAGGGCTATTCTAATACTTTCAAGAAATATAACAAACAGGATCTATCTTTAGTAGTAAAAGATATAATTCATCATCCACTTAATGAAAAGTTACTGTTTTGATCAGTCACGTGACGTCAATTTGTCAAACATCGATCTCTGAAATTCTGAAGTCTCCTTTAACAGTTCCCATTGAAGTTACAGAGCGATGCGCACAGAAGTTGAGAAGATTCACAAATGCACTTCATTGAGCATAGAGGTTGAGACTTGCAGCCACATTTGATATGTTGTTGATAATGGTAGCAGCGAAAAACCTCTTTCAATAGACACTATTTCAAGCTCTTCCAAACCTACACTTCCAGGAAGTTGTAAAGTTTCTGAAGGACCCTGCAATGTGGAGAGTTAATGTGCCTATAACTCATCATCAAGTCGAAGACAAGATCACCAAAGCTAAGAAGAATCGTGGATCAAGCACTGCATTGGCCTTCTCGATGAAGAACATTTGGAACAGGATGAGTTGCCTGGTGCATTTCATGCTTCTCGTCAAACCCAGGAACAGGTTGCAGCAGGAATAAGTTTCTCTTCTTCTTCTTCTTTAAGGACAAAGCCGCAAGTTTTGCCATGGCTAGGCATGGTATATCTATTATCAAGACAGTCACAGAATAACTCCCAGTGACAACTCCCAGTGATGGATATAGCTCCAACCACATTTTGCGCTAGCAAAATATGTTCAATGGAGATGGCCTAATGTGTTTGGTGAAGATGTGTACACTATCAAGCTTGGAGGTCTTCACATTGAAATAGCCTTATGGAAAATAGTTGGAGACTTGTTGGAAGATTCTGGATGGATTTCAGCACCAACAGACGCGGATATTGCCCAAGTGGAACAGCTGAATCTTTCATTCAGCGATAATGTTACAAGGACATGCTCATCAAATAGCTGCCGTATCAAATAGCAAGTCTTCAAAGCGATGCTTACATGTTCTCACTGGAACCGCATGTTCAACAATCATTTGAAGACTGGCTGGATAAATTGGATGTCAGAAAACATTCCAACATTCAAATACTGGGATTTGATTCTTCATCTCGAGACAATGATACCAATCTGTGTGAGGTCCCATCGCTTGAAAGAAACATGTTTCTGTACACTCAGGTAATGAAACAACTTGTCCTTTGGTTCTTTGCTCTTGATCACACCAACTATGCACGCAGGCTGTCAGTTCACATCAGAGATATGAAAGCCTTCCTGTTGACAGAAGAGAGTCCATTCAGAGACATTTGCTGCCATGCTTTTGGATCAAGCTCATGAGCGAAACAGCAAAGTTGTAAAACACTCCAGGTGGTGCAGTTGCATTAATAGAAAATGTTGCCTTAACTAGATGGATGATATTTGGATCAGAACAAGCAAGAATTCTGCAAGAGTTTGAGAAGCAAGATGACAAGGTTGATACTAGAAGCAATGAACAAGATTTTGCTACACAGCAGACATTTAAGACTCAAGTCAACAACTTATGTGGCACAGTTGCTTCGATGGAAATCCCTTCCTGGAAGATTCTCCTGAACTGATGACCCTTGATGATCATCAATGTGTTGGTGAAGCTGTCGTAGCATCTATGAAATCAATGGAGAAGACCGGAAAAGACAAATATGAGAAGTTTGTAAAGGACAGAGTCAATTCACAACCCCATTTTAAAAAATCCACCTGTTTTAAGCCACCACAAACAAACCCTAAGTCTAAATCAAACAGCAAACGAATGACCTGAAAATGGCTACAGTCTCTTCAGTCAGATGTTCATTGATTGTCAGGTATCCAGATGCGTCAACCTAATTTAAAACAATTCTTTTCTCATGAAAAAATCACCTGTGGCCACAATACATATCAATTCATGGAAAACTTCATTTACCAAACTGCAAACAAGAGCTCTTAGATTGTCTTGTATCACCTGGGTATGACTCTGCTCGAGACAACACGAGAAAAGCAAAGAAAGGCAGTAGAAGAAAAGTTTCCCATCATACTAGACTACCAATGATCTTTGCTGCTTTTCTAAAAGAATCAAAGGACAAAGAAGAACTATTTGCATCCATAACAGATGATGTGGCTAGCAGCTCTTATCAAACCAGGAAAGGTGGTGTTCATAACAGCTGTGGAGTCAGTGGTTTACAGTAGGAAGTGAAGAGGAGATGCAGTGCACTGATCAGGAAGAGGCGGATATCAGAATCTGCCTTTGTGTCAAAGATGCTTTGCAAAAGGTGCTACAAACATCATGGTTTAGCACTGTCGACACAAAATGTTGTTGTCCCACCTGGTTGAACTAAAGTCTGCTGTTCAGCTGTGGGTGTCATTAGGAAACGGGAAAAATGTCAGATGTTATCACATAAAAAGAATATTCCAAAATCTTGGCTGTCGGAGATGAGTGGTGCTTCCCTTTTTCCACGCATTCACTGGTTCTGACACAACATCACAGTTCAGTGGAAAAGGCAAAATGGTAACTGCTTTGAAGACTTGGATATGCTAGGAGAATGTGACTAATAGATTTCCTTTTCCTGCACAGCAACCATTCCAACCTGTGGACAAAGACTCAGAAGTGTTTTCATAAGTTGAGCGATTCACATGCATCATGTCTGACAGCACTACATCAGTGAACATAGTCAACGAACTGCAACAAGAGATGTTCAGCCAAAGCCGCAAGATCAAGTTTGATGCCGAACCTTCCCCCCACTCAGGATGCTCTGCTACAGCATACAAACAGGAGCTTGTACCAGGCCAGCACATGGCTTACTTGTTTACTTCTCAGACAGAAAGCATCAGAGCCAGATTTATTTGGTTGGACAAAGGACAAGCCATGGCTACCGGTGTGGATGGCACTGCCAGCAGCTTCCCGTTGAAAATTTGGCTACAAGTCTCAACCTCTATGTTCAAAGAAGTGTATTTGTGAATCTTCTCAACTTCTATGCACATCGCTCTGTAACTTCAATGGGAACTGTCAAAGGAGACTTCAGAATTTCAGAGATCGATGTTTGACAAATTGACGTCACGTGACTGATCAAAACAGTAACTTTTTCATTAAGTGGATGATGAATTATATCTTTTACTACTAAAGATAAATCCTGTTTGTTATATTTCTTGAAAGTATTAAAAATAGCCCTTTGAACGGCGAATATATCTCACATATCGCACAAATGAATATTTTTTTTTTATTGTCGGCGACCATTCTGGGTGGACTTCAGCACGCTTTGATTTTTGGCGGTCATCTTGGATTTTGTTGGTAATTTAGCCTAAATATTCAGCCACATCCCCCAAATATGCTTTATCACGATGTTCGCTAGCACTGTGCAAGGTTTTCTGCTTTAATCCAACAGGGTAAAGTCACAATAGTGTTAGAATTGGAAATCCTTGCTTTTAGGGGGCCATCTTGGACGCCATCTTGGATTGTTTGGAAAATGGGCCCAAAAATTCGGGCACACCCAAACAATATGTTTTTATCATTGTGTTCCCAAGCACTGTGCAAGGTATTCTGCTATAATCCAGCAGGGGAAAAGTCATATAGTGTTAAAATTGGAAATCCTTGATTTTTGGCGGCCATCTTGGACGCCATCTTGAATTTTTCGGAAAATGTGCCCCAAAAATCGGGCACCCCCCAAAAATATGTTTTATCATGATATTCCCCAGCACTATGCAAAATTTCATTCTTTAGTCCGGCATGTAACGATCAACCTCAAAATCGGACCTAAGCCACTGCACTAATACTCTTTACATTACCAGCTTTCGGTACGATTCCGACAGGGTTACGTAGTGGCAAAACCCAGCTTGAATACATCAATTTTTGTACAAATCGTGCGGTATGTATAGACTGCAATGTTTTCCATAAAAAAATTTACTTTATGACCATTTCGGGTAGTATTTGTAGGAACTAGACTGATCGGAATGTAGGGGTGTCGCCAATAATTTGAACATACTCTTTACATTACCAGCTTTCGGTACGATTTGGACAGGGATACGTAGTGGCAAAAAACAGCTTGAATTCATCCCCCAAAAAATTAATTGGTGTCTGTATGTATAGACAGCACTGTTTTCTACCAAAATAACAATTTTTGACCATTTCGTGTAGTATTTGTAGGAACCAGACTGTTCGAAAATGTAGGGTTCTCGCCAATAATTGGAACATACTCTTTACATTACCAGCTTTCGGTACTATTTCGACAGGGTTACGTAGTGGCAAAAACCAGCTTGAATTCATCATTTTTTTGCAAATTGGTGTCTGTATCTATACACAGCCATATTTTCTACCTAAAGATCAATTTATGACCATTTCGGGTAGTATTTGTAGGAACCAGACTGCTCGGAATGAAGGGGTGTCGCAAATAATTTGAACATACTCTTTACATTACCAGCTTTCATTCCGATTTGGACAGGGATACGTAGTGGCAAAAACCAGCTTGAATACATCAACAACAACAAAATTGGTGTCTGTATGTGTAGACAGCACTGTTTTCTACCAAAATATCAATTTTTGACCATTTCGTGTAGTATTTGTAGGAACCAGACTGTTCGGAAATGTAGGGTTCTCACCAATAATTTGAACATACTCTTTACATTACCAGCTTTCGGTACGATTTGGACAGGGTTACGTAGTGGCAAAAAGCAGCTTGAATACATTAATTTTTGTACAAATCGTGAGGTATGTATAGACAGCAATGTTTCCTACCAAAATATCAATTGATGACCATTTCGGGTAGTGTTTGTAGGAACCAGACTGCTTGGAATCTAGGGGTGTCGCCAATAATTTGAACATACTCTTTGCATGACGAGCGTTCGGTACGATTTGGCCCTGGTTACGTTGGGGCAAAAACCAGCTTGAATACATCATTTTTTGTAACAATCGTGTCTGTATCTATACATTGCGATGTTTTCTACCAAAATATCAATTTATGACCATTTCGGGTAGTATTTGTAGGAACCAGACTGTTCGGAAATGTAGGGTTGTCGCCAATATTTTGAACATACTCTTTACATTACCAGCTTTCGGTACGATTTGGAAAGGGTTACGTAGTGGCAAAACCAGCTTGAATACATCAATTTTTGTACAAATCGTGAGGTATGTATAGACTGCAATGCTTCCTACCAAAATATCACTTTATGACCATTTCGGGTAGTATTTGTAGGAACCAGACTGCTTGGAATCTAGGGGAATCGCCAATAATTTGAACATACTCTTTGCATGACGAGCGTTCGGTACGATTTGGCCCTGGTTACGTTGGGTCGACAACCACCATGAATACATCAACTTCTGTAAAAGTCGTGTCTGTATCTATAGACTGAAATGTTTCCTACTAAAATATCAATTTATGACCATTTCGGGTAGTATTTGTAGGAACCAGACTGCTCGGAATGTAGGGGTGTCGCCAATAATTTGAACATACTCTTTACATTACCAGCTTTCGGTACGATTTGGACAGGGTTACGTAGTGGCAAAAACCAGCTTGAATACATCAATTTTTTACAAATTGCTTGGGCAGCGCTGTTTTCTACAAATCGTCTGGTATGTATAGATCAGCGAATGTTTTCTACCAAAATATCACTTTATGATCATTTCGGGTAGTATTTGTAGGAACCAGACTGCTTGGAATCTAGGGGTATCGCCAATAATTTGAACATACTCTTTGCATGACGAGCGTTCGGTACGATTTGGCCGTGGTTACGTTGGGGCGACAACCACCATGAATACATCAACTTCTGTAAAGGTCGTGTCTGTATCTATAGACTGAAATGTTTCCTACCAAAATATCAATTTATGACCATTTCGGGTAGTATTTGTAGGAACCAGACTGCTCGGAATGTAGGGGTGTCGCCAATAATTGGAACATACTCTTTACATTAACAGCTTTCGGTACGATATGGACAGGGATACGTAGTGGCAAAAACCAGCTTGAATACATCAACAACAACAAAATTGGTGTCTGTATGTGTAGACAGCACTGTTTTCTACCAAAATATCAATTTTTGACCATTTCGTGTAGTATTTGTAGGAACCAGACTGTTCGGAAATGTAGGGTTCTCACCAATAATTTGAACATACTCTTTACATTACCAGCTTTCGGTACGATTTGGACAGGGTTACGTAGTGGCAAAAAGCAGCTTGAATACATTAATTTTTGTACAAATCGTGCCGTATGTATAGACAGCAATGTTTCCTACCAAAATATCACTTTATGATCATTTCGGGTAGTATTTGTAGGAACCAGACTGCTTGGAATCTAGGGGTATCGCCAATAATTTGAACATACTCTTTGCATGACGAGCGTTCGGTACGATTTGGCCCTGGTTACGTTGGGGCAAAACCAGCTTGAATACATCAACTTTTGTAAAAGTCGTGTCTGTATCTATACATTGCGATGTTTTCTACCAAAATATCAATTTATGACCATTTCGGGTTGTATTTGTAGGAACCAGACTGCTCGGAATGTAGGGGTGTCGCCAATAATTTGAACATACTCTTTACATTACCAGCTTTCGGTACGATATGGACAGGGATACGTAGTGGCAAAAACCAGCTTGAATACATCAACAACAAAACAATTGGTGTCTGTATGTGTAGACAGCACTGTTTTCTACCAAAATATCAATTTTTGACCATTTCGTGTAGTATTTGTAGGAACCAGACTGTTCGGAAATGTAGGGTTCTCACCAATAATTTGAACATACTCTTTACATTACCAGCTTTCGGTACGATTTGGAAAGGGTTACGTAGTGGCAAAAACCAGCTTGAATACATTAATTTTTGTACAAATCGTGCCGTATGTATAGACTGCAATGTTTCCTACCAAAATATCACTTTATGATCATTTCGGGTAGTATTTGTAGGAACCAGACTGCTTGGAATCTAGGGGTATCGCCAATAATTTGAACATACTCTTTGCATGACGAGCGTT
>NW_025766824.1:0-16613 GCF_003918875.1 Haliotis rubra | reverse complement strand
GATGATGATTTTAAGGGTGGGTCACCCATTTTGTTCTGGGATGTAGTGGGGGTCCCCAATTTTGTACATATGTATTAGGGGTGGGTGGTGGGGTCAGCAATTTTGTACGTAAGGCCAGACCAATTTACTTTCTTGTTATACGGATGTTTGTCCTCAGAAAACCTAAAGGCAGGAGGGGAAAAAATATAAAATAAAAATCGCTAGTCCAAATAACTTTACTTTTAAATTCTAAAAATGTTTATTTTTCCTTATCCTGACTCATGCTCTTTTTGCTTGTCTCCTTCCTCTTGCGAACATAGTGGAACACTTGTATCTCCCTAATTGAAGTTCCCTTCAATGTAAAATCACTAATTAGTACACCACGAGTTACCTCCCTTCCACAAGCGCGGGAACGAGGGCGCCACCTCTACCCATGTGCCTCACTCTCTCCTTCTTCGCCCAGTGAGCTGGACGTGAGAGCGCCTGTGTCTCCCGACACACTATATCCTTTGATTATATTTAGTTAGTTACCTCGTATAGAGATCTATAGAGGTTTAGCTAGTATCTTTCAACAATTATATATTGAGATTTAGTCGTGTTTCTACTGTTTATGCACGGGACGCCGTGCTGTTGCAGTGGATTACGTTGATAAAAATTCTGTACTGTTGCACATTACGTTTTTTATTCTGCTGCTGATCCGCATTTAATATGCCCTAGCTGTACTGCGCCATGTTTCATGTGATTCACGTTGCAGTTGCGATACTAATTTATCCAATTCTACCTTTAATAAATAATTACTTTGCGTTTGAGACGCGCAGCAGATAGGTCACGTATGCAGAGTCTAGCATGACTGATACACCCGGAACCCTCGCCAGTCTACTGCTGTTGGTCGACCCCTCCCGTCTGGTTTTCCGCTGCCAGAATGGTGGAGAGGCGTGGACGTAGTCCGCCGCCTCCAAGAAGCGTCCTGCTTCCCCAGACATCCCTTCGTCGCACTGAGGGGTATTCAACGAAGTCTACTAGGAACTTTCTCAGCCGAGATTGTTCTCATCGCAGATTTGGGCCTGTAATGATGATCAGCCGATCATCATTCCTGATGTACATCAAAGAATGACTGATGTCGGCAACAGTGATGTCAGCGCAGATCAACATTCGATGATCTTCCTGAGGGTCCCGTCGCTACCAACACTCAACGCAGACTTCGCAACTCCCAGGGCAGCGTCGACCTCTGAGGGGGAATTCAACGAAGTCTACTAGGACTTTCTCAACCGAGACGTTCCAGCCGCTGAACTTGGCCTCTACGATGATCAGCCGATCATCATCCCCGACGTATGAGACAAGTAGCGACCGGTGACAGCTACAATGACATCAGCAGAGATCGTCATGCAGCCTGATGTCTCTACACTGATGTCAGACGACTTACCTGAGGGCCCCACCACTAACAGCGCAGAGATGGCACCGACTACTTCGTCGCAGACCATCCCAGACGAGCTACTACGGCAAATCATGGTCGTGATGGAGGGTCACTACAGACTGGAGAAGCAGCCAGCCCAGAGTACGAGCCTTCGCGAAGGCTCCAACTTAGACAACACTCTAGAGGCACCTCCAGTCAACGTAGCAGCCAAGACGATGCAGCCTTCGCGAAGGAAGTCGCAGACCACCTTGACGAAGGACCCAGATGTACAGCCTTCGCGAAGGCGGGATAGATCATCACATTCCTCGGCTTCATCCTTAGATGCAGACTCAGCCACCAGACCTCACGGAAGCCTTCGCGAAGCTCAAATCGCCGTTCCCCAGCACCGAACGCAGAGGAAGCTTCGCGAAGGCGTTCGCGAAGGCGTTCGCGAAGGCATTCGCGAAGGCACTCGGGAAGGACACCCGAATATAGATCGTCATTTAACAGAGTCAAGGGACTACTCAAGAGCTTCGCGAAGCTGTCAATAGTCTCCGATCTCCTCGTACATCACCACATCGATCGCCTCACAGGTTACCACACAAGTCTGCACACAAGTCTACATCACCTTCCTAGAGTGGCAGTACGACGCAGACATACCTGATGAAGGAAGACGACGCAGATGCTATCACCCTACCTCCGATCGACCCGATTGCTGCGGTAGCACAGAATCTAGACATAGCATCCCATAAAGCCACAAAAGTTCAGACACCATAATTGCCGAACTTTCACGCTTCAAAGTTTTCCACGCACAACATGGACCCCTTCTTCAAGTGGCTTAAGACATCGATGAAAACTACAAGTTGATCATCGATATCAACAATAAGAACTACAATCGTAAATTGGTTCAGTTGAATCCATGACGAGACGTGCATGTTCGTTGGCCTAAATAGATCTAGAACGATCATTGAGACACTTATCGCCAGATTTCGTAACACGACTTCGAAAAATGATAAGATGATCCACTCGGCCCTACTTATGCAGAACCAGCAAGTCCCAGGCCGCCTCCGCGAAGCTGAGGAGCCTCACCAGCTACAAGGGACGTCGCGGAGGATGGCGCTTCGCCGACCCCACATCCTGTTAAACACAGAGGCCATTCGCGAAGCAAGCGCTCTATATATATATATATATATTCTAATCGGACTTTGACTTCGATACCTTCGCGAAGGTCGCGAAGGCTAAGTAAGCTCCAAGTCTACTTCACCAGTAGATCTAGAAGGATACTTCGAGAGCTTCGTGAAGTCTCCGGCGTTCACCGAGGAAGTCTCCTCCAAGGTCTCCATATACTAGCCACTCGTCATATATAGCTACTCCTCAGTCCGTTCAAGACATCGCATAAGTTGTCTATCAACTGTATGCCAGATGCCGTCTATAAGCCTACGCGATGACAATTGCACAGGCTATTTACAACACAGAACGTCGCTGTATTAATTTGTCAACGACGTTTCATAGATCTTCACAGAAATCAACTATTCCGTATAAATTGCTAGTATATGCAATCCCGGACGACGATACGATTATCTACATGCGTGACCATTACGCATATCTGCAGACAATTCAATATCGAAATTGAACAGCAGCCTTGTTACAGCGAGTATAACTCATAATCGTCAACATTTCTGAGAAAGAAATATGTACGAACAAATTCAGCTTTAATTCTACAATTATGACGATACATTCATGTATACAGTCTACAAGCTGACAACTTACAAGTTATTGTACCTTTATATATAAAGAAGTCGGAATTATATTCAAAACTGAAGCACTTTCGACAGCCAGGAAAATAACCTACCCAGCATTAATATTACAGAGCGAGGTATTTTTGCGCCGAAGCTTTCGCGCGTTACCATTAATAATCGAAACACGTGGTCACTCAGGTAACTTCGGGAAGTTACGATGAAGACCGACGATTGTTCTAATATCAACGACGGCACTATATTATACAAGGTTCCTTTTCCTGCTACACCGGTGACATCACAGCGCGGGTACTCTACAGAATCAAATGCCTTATTCTGATTGGACCCCGATGAACAACGCCCTACACAGAGGTCGAGCATAGTTCACAGTTCAAGACATAGGTTGCAAGTGACAACTTTATATCAATGAACGAGCAAGCCTCCTTACAGCCAGTTAACCTGAACCTTCATGATTAGGCTGCTTTCTTCAGGTTAGAGACCTCCTCTGTCAAGTTTAGACAAGGGCAGCAGTCAGGCGATTTTTACATAAAGTTCATCGAGGACACAAACTCCCGGTTGTGCACATACATCGTCAAGGACATCGCAAACGATTTACCTAGACGACGTGATACAAGTGGATCGAAATCCACAGCGTTTCCAGACTACACCTGAATTTCATCATCAAGCTACTAACACAACTAGATGGTTAGTAAACCTACTAAGTTTCTGTTTGGAGAATAAACGGAAGTTTCACGTACCAACTTGGGGATATGAATATAGTGCTACAACACCTCACAAGTGAGGTTTATGAACATGCCTGGATGACATACTTGGACTCCATGATACGATGATGCTATCACGCTGGCCAGCAAGAGCACTGTAAATTTATCTCCACCAAACCAACCAGGAAGAAAAAATACAACAGATTTTTCCTCTATCATCAACTTACGCAGAGTGTAGTCTCACGTACTATATCTCCGTTTGGATCAGAACTGTCATACTACGTGCATACAAGACAGATGGACCTAATCCGACCCTCCATGAGCTTTAATACTCTTGATATTAGGCGCTAACTTCTACAATTTCATCTACACAAATGTTATTTGAAATAATGGAGGGTTTATTACTGTAGATCCGATATGGTGGTTGCCAACCATTATCTGAGAGATATCACCACCGAGGACATCTCAGGTATCCACCAATTTGATCCCATGGTCCTTGCACAACAGTTGACAGTTCCTCGGAGAAAGATAAGTCAATCTTACAGATTTTACTTATCTTATAACAGTACTAAATAGCTTCATGCTATATATAATTTGCTTAAACTCGTTTTTATCATCACAGTGGTTACATGATAAATGCATTAGCTAACAAACTCTACAGAGTTTTTGGCTATTATATATACGTAGCTAAGTCAAGTATATTTTAAGCATAGTACTATACTCATATTGTAAAAATACATTAGCTAACAAAACTCTACGGAGTTTTGCTTATTATATAGGTAGCTTAGCTCATTCATATCTTAAGCTCAGTACTATGTTTATATCATATAACTATATTAGCTAACAAATTCTAAAGAGCTTTTGCTATTTGGCTTAAGTTTCATCATATCTTAAGCAATATGGTTACATTATAACATGTATTAGCTAACAAACTCTATGGAGTTTTTTGCTATTATATATGTAACTTAAGCTTATTCATATCTTAAGCGCAGTACTATGTTTATATCATATAGGTATATTAGCTATCAAAACTCTAAAAGAGTTTTTTGCTATTATATATTGGGCTTAAGTTTTCATCATATTTTAAGCTTTATGGTTACATTATATCATGTATTAGCTAACAAACTCTACGGAGTTTTTGCTATACATATGTAGCTTAAGGTTTCTTCATATCTTAAGCTCAATACTATGTTGATACCATATAAGTATATTAGCTATTAAAACTCTAAAAGGTTTTTTGCTATTATATATTTAGCTTAAGGTTTACTTCATATCTTAAGCTCAATACTAGGTCTAAATCAACATAATAAAATGTATTAGCTATCAAACTCTACGGAGTTTTACTATTATATATATATAGCTTAAGTTTAATCATATCTTAAGCTCAGTACTATGTTTATAACATAAAAGTATATTAGTTAATAAACTCTAAGGAGTTTTTTGCTATATACATTTAGCTTAAGTCTAATCATATCTTAAGCTTAGTACTATGGTTACATTATAAATCTATTAGCTAATAAGCTCTACAGAGTTTTTGGCTATTGTATGTAGCTTGAAGTTAATTATATCTTAAGCACAGTACTATACTCATATTGTAAAAATATATTAGCTAACAAACTTTACTAAGTTTGGCTATTATATATGTAGCTTAAGTTAATTATATCTTAAGCACAGTACTATACTCATATTGTAAAAATATATTAGCTAACAAACTATACTAAGTTTGGCTATTATATATGTAGCTTAAGTTAATTATATCTTAAGCACAGTATTATACTCATATTGTAAAAATATATTAGCTAACAAACTCTACTAAGTTTGGCTATTATATATGTAGCTTAAGATAATTATATCTTAAGCACAATACTATACTCATATTGTAAAATGTATTAGCTAACAAACTCTACAAAGTTTGCTGTTATATATATAGCTAAGCTTATTCATATCTTAAGCTCAGCACTGTCTATATCATATAAATATTTTAACTAACAAACCCTAAAGAGGTTTGTTATTATATAATTAGCTTAAAATTAATCATATTTTAAGCTTAGTGCTATGTTTATATCTTAAAGTATTTTAGCTAACAAACTCTAAGGAGTTTATACTAGCATATTAACAAGCTTAAGTCTATTAGTCTTAAGCATTGTATTAATATTATATATACTTATCATAATAAGTACATTGTAATAACCTTTATATGGCAGCTGATAAGTTAGCAGCAGGAATTCATCAGTTCAATGCCTTTATGAAGTTCCCATAGGGTTATTACAATCATCACAGTTCAAATCACTAATTATTAAAATCCAAAGTATTATATATTCCCACCTCCGCTCTGTTGGATTCTACAAGCAAAAGAGCATGAGTCAGGATAAGGAAAATATGTAATTTTTGAGTAAAATTGATATTTTATACTTATCCTGACTCATGAGGTCAACCCTCCCATCCTCCCCAAATAACACTTTGGATTTCCTGTAAATTCAAATGTTGGGCTCAGTATATGAGGAGAGAGTGAGGCACATGGGTAGAGGTGGCGCCCTCGTTCCCGCGCTTGTGGAAGGGAGGTAACTCGTGGTGTACTAATTAGTGATTTTACATTGAAGGGAACTTCAATTAGGGAGATACAAGTGTTCCACTATGTTCGCAAGAGGAAGGAGACAAGCAAAAAGAGCATGAGTCAGGATAAGTATAAAATATCAATTTTACTCAAAAAATTACATTATTTTGGGCAATTTATGAAGTTTATATGGGGCAAGAAACAATTAACAAATTTTTTGGGGCAAGTTTACATTTTTGGCCAATAAAAACATGAGAATTTTACTTTTTGAGCGGGGAAAATTATTATTATTTATTTTTTTTCGTATCCTTGAAAAAATACGACCAGCGGATCTGTAAAGCAAGAAATAAAATTGGTTTGGCCTAAAAACATGGGAGGAGGGGGGTGGCATTGATTTTGTACATGACATGCATAGTGGGGGCATGCTTCTCCTAAAAAATCATCATCACCCCCCCATAAATTATGGAAGGTCCCAAAATTTGCCATTATTATCTTTCATTCCTTTCACTACATTACATCCATGTTGTGTTTGTGTGTTCAAGGACGACCGAAGGCGACTTTGCAGGGATAGGGAAGAAAGGCCAGGCCAATGTCCAGATGGCCCGCATCCTGCAGTACCTAGAGTGTCCCCAGTACCTGCGCAAGTCTTTCTTCCCCCAGCACAAGGACCTGCAATATGCTGGTGAGTTGACACGTTGGTGCTGTCATATACCTTGTTGGGGCGGTCGGGTAGCCAAGTGGCCCAATAATAAGTCATCTTCTATAGTGCACAGTCTCCAAACACCAAGTGTTTGCTTGCGGCGCTTAATCAGAATCTGATTCTTATTACCCCGGATAACCCAAGCTGCCTGTTAGGCGCTAGAAGGTTGTAGTCACATGACTTTATCCAACCGGGGTACCCATTTTCTGCTGGGTGAACAGTGGCAATTTCGAACAAACTCACTTGCCTAAGGTGAGACCACATGTATCACATGTGCTTCTTGTGGGGCAGGACTGAAGTCCTAGAAACTCTCAGGAGTCAAGCTGCCATACACGGTCTCCAATCCAAGAACTGTCCGAGCTCGATGTTGCAACTGATTTGTGACCTGAGCTCTGTGCACAGGACCACAGGCCACCACAGACCCAGGTTTGATTGTACTCACATGGGTACAATGTGTGAAGCCGATTTTCTGGTGTCCCTTGCCATAACAGGGGTGGAAATAACCCATTGCCTGACGTCCGAGTCCAGTGTTTTTTCTATCGGGCAAGCACATTTGTATATCACGCTGTACCGGTGTCCGGTTGGCATTCCAATGTTAAATATGTTGCTTATATTAAAAAAATCACCAAAAAATCGGCCGGTATAGCGGAAAAATGATCAGGGCAAGTGATTTCACATGTGCCACTGTACCGGAGTACACTAGCAATTTTAAAGTTATTTCCACCCCTGCATGATATTGCTGGAATATTGCTAAAAGCGGCGTAAAAAGACACTCACTCACCCACTCACTCACTTACTTGTGGTTGAAACTTTAGGGGCCTTCTACGTTTCCACACTCTGATGTGAGTGCTAAGACAATTTTAACTCTAAGACAGTCTTAGTGCTGAGATAATTGTAGGAGTGGTGGGGTAGCCTAGTGGTTAAAGCGTTCGCTTGTCACGCCGAAAGACCGGGTTCGATTCCCCACATGGATACAACTTGTGAAGCCGATTTTTGGTGTCCCCCTCCGTGATGTTGCTGGAATATTGCTAAAAACGGTGTAAAACCATACTCAGCCAGCCAGCTAAGATAATTGTAAGTCCCATACTTTAACTTAGACAAACAAAGTGCTGAGCTGATCATAACTTTTTACATTATAGACTAACACAATCGTAACTTTCATACATTAAGGTAGAGTTAAGAATGCCAAAACTTGACATTGTAGTGATGAGTAGTTTAATAAACAAAAACAAAAACACTTTGATTCGCCAGGACTTATCATTAATCTAAACAAGGCATTAGGTGTTTGAGCAAGGTCAATCGTAAGTGAAATATGTTTTATTACTCTTCAGGACTGCTGAATCCCCTGGACTGTTATCACCATTTGCGTATTGATGACGTCAGCACGTACCGGGAAGGCGTGGTCCTCAACAAACCAATCCGAGAAGGGAGGGGGTCGTTCGTCAATGTGGGGCTCTACAAGGTAATCATGTGAGTGAGTTTAGTTTTACGCCGCACTCAGCAATATTCCAGCTATATGGCGGCGGTCTGTATATAATCGAGTCTGCACCAGACAATCCAGTGATCAACAGCAAGAGCATCGATCTGCGCAATTGGGAACCAAGTGTCAACCAAGTCGGCGAGCCTGACCACCCGTTAGTCGCCTCTTACAACAAGCATGGGTTACTGAAGGCTCATTCTAACCCGGACCTTCACGGGTCAGGTAATCATGTTCTGTGTTCTGATTGGCTGACATCTTCTGAAGAAGTCTGCCATTTTAGTGTGGTGAATATTATACTTAAAAGTAATTTTTTTATTGTCGCACTGAACAATATGGCGACGGCCTGTAAATAACTGGACCAAACAATCCAGTGATTAACAGCATGAGCATCGATCGACACAACTGGGATGCGATGACATGTGTCAACCATGCGAGTCTGACCACCAGATCCCTTTAGTCGCCTTATACGACAAGCATGGGTTGCTGAAAACCAATTCAGACACGGATCTTCACAGGTACTTTGAAATAATTCAGCCAGCGTGAGGAAGTGAATTATATTGTGAAGGTTGAGGAGTGTTTGGGCGATGTGAATCAGTGCAGAGGATCTTTCAACACTTTTTCTGTTGCATGTCACTGTGTTCTGAGGTCTGTCCCAGTTTTCATTATTTACTGGGCAAAAACAGATAGCGCAAACCATTCCTAATTGCTGTCCTTTTTATTAATACCGAAGATTAAATACAAAAGGTGCTTTTCAAATGAATAATATCTTTCTCAGCTCCAGGCCAAATACTACTGAGGCAGGTGGTGAGGCTCACTGACTGGGTTTAATGCATGTCATCATATCCCAATTGTGTAGATCGATGCTCATGATGTTGATCATTGGACTGGCTGGTCAAGACTCTATTTTTCACAAACGGCGGCCATATTGTATGCAGATTGGCACCATGTAGCTGGAAATGTTGCTGATTGGGGCGTTAAAGAACAAACAAACAAAACATGATATTACTTTGAAGAATTTTTACATTAGTTTTTGTTTTTGGCACTGACAGTCTAATGCTCTGAGGTCTCCTCCTGTACATTCGTCACGACTCACCCCTTTCCATAACCTCCAAGAAGACTCGTCCCCCTATCGATGCTTGTTATGTGCGAAAATACGACAAACCAATCAACTCACGTAATGGTTGCGGTGCTTTGATAAAAATAATCCCGACTACTTAAATCGTTTATTGCATTATGTTATTGTTTAAAAAATCAAGAAAATTTTATATCATCATATTGAAAGTACAAGATCGTAGCTAACAGGATTTTGCTGCCTATTATGAAGTTTTTAATAAGAATCATGCGATTGACGGTGATAGATTAAAATACATGCACGTGCGTTTGTTGACATAACGGCCCTCATGGGTCCAACTGAGCATATTTCTGACGATCTTGCAGGCTTGTTATGGAGATTGTATGTGCGCTTCGAACACTTTTAGGAAATGTAATTATAATCGCTACGAGTTTCAAAACAATAATATCGTATTTGTATGTAACTAATCAACTTTAATCTTTTAACATTGGGCTTATAATTCACAGCACTGGGAATATTTTAGTCTGACTGTTTTTTTTGGTCATTCATATTTTTTTCAGCAAATTCATTTAAAAGTCCACCAGATGTGTGACAGCAAGGTTACACGAATGTTCAGTTTGAGAAATATTTTAAAGTCATGTTTGAGTATTTGCTCTGGGATTTAATGTAGCTGAAAAAATATTATTTTATTTGTATATTCAATAAGACAATTCCCATTTGTGATTATTAACCCCTATTTAGAAACTTAACATAATTGCATTACAATACAGTAGAACACAGATATAACGAACTCCAAGGGACCAAGAAATTTAGTTCGCTATATCCATTGTTCGTTATTCACATTTGACCGCCATCTTGGATTGTAGAGATGTAGACATTCACAGACATTACCTATGTTCATGTTGATAAATATGAAGTTTATTTTTATAATAAAATTGAAATAATACAACTACAACTTAAATAAATTTATTTTTTAATGAAAATGCAAGCTTACATTTATAATGTCCAGATAAACCACGAAAGAAAAACTGTAGCGATTTTTTTTCCATTTGTGACATGTCATAACATGCCCGTGCCTTTTTCTTTTATATTTTCATTTTTATGTAATCAGGCTTTCCGTTCGTTAACATGACACAACAACGGGAAATACCTCCGTTTTGAAGCTTCGTTATGAATAACATGCGAGAGGCGAATCGTGTGGTGTCTGGTATCGTTCGACAGCTCTGGAACATCAACAATATCACTGTACCCTTGCCGAGGGTATTTTCACAGTTAAAAAAGCGATTTTATTGGATAAAGATTGGTTTCTAATGTCAGCTTTTTACACAGTCTGCTATAAGGATAGTTATTGGTCAAAATCAGACCGTGACCTAAGGCAGCCAATCATACTTAGGCAATGGATACCATCCTCGTCAAGCGAAAACTTTCCGTTTTCATAACGTTAGGCCGATTATTCGGCCTCCGCGGTGTTGAATGGGTTAAACCACGATATGTTTGGTTTGTTAATTAATTAATGACCATCAAACAATGTTGATTCACCGCCAACAAGATTGATGTATACTGTCCCTCTAAGTGGCTGAGCTGACACTGAGTGAGTTCGCTAATCACGTCGTTAATTGGGTCTTGGGGATAGTAAATCAGTTCGCTATAGCCGTTAATTCGCTACTCACGAGTTCGTTATTCACGTATAATTTTAATGGTATTATAAAGGACTGTTGACGGGACTTTTAAACTTGTTCGCTATATCTGTTTGTACGCTATATCCGTGTTCGCTATAACCATGTTCTACTGTATATCTTTATCAAATATATTTTTCTCCTTCTTTTATTTGTATCCAAGAGGTTTAATTATTTAATATAAATAAGTAAAAAAAACAACAAAAAAACAACCTAGCAATACAATGTACATGTGCTTCGGTGATATTAAGAAACATTGGAATGAAACAGGGATAGAGTTATCATTCTTGTTTAAAGTAGTTCTGATGTTCATGCGCCAATATGAAATCCTTCCAGAGGGGCACGAGTCGCTATTCGGCTTGTCCCGGAATAACACGAGTTGGTCACGAATGGAATTAGGGCTTAATCTGTAAGATTTGTCTCTCTTTGATAACAAAAAATAAGAGTTGTCTCCCTTTGACCGTATTTCTAAGGATTTGTATCACGTTGAGATTAGTCTTTGAATGCCACAAAGTAGTCGCCTCTATTCGCTCGCGGTCTCTTTCAGTGATTGTACCAAGACAAATTGCCTTTTGCTCGCAAGAAAATCTTTTGCAATATGTCACCAACCGTATAAGCAGGCTTACTCTTATATGTGGTGTTTAATGCAGTGGTCTATATCAAGTGTGTAAGAGTTGTCTCCCTTTGACCATGTTTTTGTCCTTTAGCGATTGTACCATTGCAAACAAGAAAACTGATTGTAAGTTTACTCAGACCCTGCCTCTGAACCTGTTGCTATGTGGTGTTTAGCCCACGGTACTGGATGAAATTATTCTCTTAAATGATGTTTTACCTTCTAGGGCCCGTAACACTACAACAGCCGTTAACTCCCATTCTTTAACATAGACATACCTGACTGCCGTAGCGTTACGATCGCTTTGAGGAACGGGGCCCAGCTTTGTTGTGTGATTGAAATGTTTTTGGGCATGTTTGTGCTGGCCATGAATTAGTGCATTTTTTTATGAAATGACTACTTTGTTATTTTAAAATCATTTTGGGTAGAATATTGTTGATCGAACTGTACTTTACATTAAATATATCCACACCATCCAAGTTTTGTTTAGGAGATAAACGTACTGTGTGGGAAAATCAGAGGTATATAACGAAATTATAATAGCTCTGAATTTAATGCCTCCTGTATTGCCTAGTAGAATGGTCAGGCAACTGAAGACATTGAACAGCTGTTGGGGCAAAACCATTCAGACAATTTTTCTGATGTCACTGAATACCAAGGAAGCTGCTCCAAATGTTGATTTCAGCCCTTAAGACAGGCAAGGGTCAGTGGGTTAGCCCAGTGGTTAAAGTGTTCGCTTGTCATGCTGAAGGCCTGGGTTCAATTTCCCACATTCGTGCAATGTGTGAAGCCCATTTCTGGTGTCCCCCACCATGATGTTATTGGAATATTGCTATAAGCGGCATAAAAACCAACTCACTCACTAAGGCATGCATTCTTCTGTTTGCTGCAACCCGTAGCAAAGTATTGTCTACTTCGTGTAGTGTGATGCAATAATTGGTTTTAGTTTGTATGTTAAAATATGTTCTGTGATGTTTTCAGGAGGTGCAGATTGATAGACAGCTGAAGCCTGGAGTCCGAGTCACAGTCAAGTTGGCGCCACAAGAAGAAGGTAGGCCTGACTCTGTTCCTCTCCGGTCTGTTGTTGCATATTGGGTCAGCTTTACTCACTCGGACAGTCTCCCCTATGATCTCTCGCGTTCTTTGGTAGAAGCACATAAGTGGCACAGTAGTCCACTCCAGAGCTCCAGATAAGATTTAGCTCATGTGGGTACTGTACCCACTGTATTTTTTTGGAGTGGGTACTATAAATGTTGAGTGGGTATTTCATTTTCCGTTACCCACTGCTTCCAAATATGTGTGTATTTCAGTCATTTTACTCACCTAAGTATTATGTCATTGAGTAAGTTTACTAAGCAGGTTTGTTCTGCCTTATGTCATACCTAATCAAAACCAACTTAAATATATTGGAAATGATTTCATAAAAAATCACTCATCCTATACTGACAGTACAACACTAGTCCTATTCTAACAGTACAACTTGATAGCAATCGATGTGTTTTTCATTATGCAAGCGATTTTTAGAAATATATTCCGTACGCATTTGTTTTAAACTGTTTGCGTATCTAACATTTTAAATGCGTAATTGGTACGCAACAATTATTTTTCAATGCGTAATTTGAAATTTGCTATGCGTATTTTACCCGGATACGCAGCTTATCTGGGCCTCTGCACTCAACATCCATTTGAACAAACACGCCTTATTCACCTATCTTTTGTCCTCCAGACTGTTACACTGAGGGGAAGGCATGTCCCCAGGCTACTCACTCACTCACTCACTCACTTTATATGCTCACCCAAACAAACAAACCATATACACACTCACACAAACCCATCCACCATCCATTCAATCGGGTGGTGGGGTAGCCTAGTTTTAAAGCGTTCGCTCATCACGCCAAAGACCCGAGTTCGATACGCACAGAGGTACTTTGTTGGAAGCCCACTTCTGATGTCCCCTGCCATGATATTGCTGGAATATTGACAAAAGAGGTGTAAAACTCACTCACTCATCTTTTATCTCCAGACAGGAAACACGTGAGGGGAACCGTGGTGTCCCCCAGTAGTCCGCGGACCGAGGCCGGCCTGTACTGGGGCTACAGCGTCGTCTGGCCTTCCAGTCTCGGCCTTGAGTCTTCACCCGAGTGCCCTACAAACAGGGCTCACGATGTCACCATCGGCACGTCAGAGAGGAGGCGGCGACGATTTCATTTCACACTTGACAAGTTTTAAAGTGAGTAACAGTTGAGGACATCTGTGAAATGTTTTTGGGAATCTTGGACTGGACTGCTCGGAATGAAAGTACTTTTTGATTTGTTTGCTTTCACTCACTTATTCACTTGATCTTACAACTGGGCCTCATTCCGTAAAGCAATCTTACTGTTAAGGTAACCAGAACTCCCATACATTAACATTGGCTTAAAAGCACGAATTATCCCTTTTCAGAATGGGGCCCTGATTTTAGAATGGGGCCCTGATGGGCAGGAAAACACTGAAAGTAATGAGATATTCTTCAGGCAAAAATGTAATAATTATCATATTTTCATCACCCCCATCCTCCTTCCGAAACAGCCCACTTCATATGTTGTTCAGAAATACCTTTGTAAAGAATGTGATTTATGGATTCATGTTCTTGGTGCAGATAGATACCCATCAACTTTTTATATGAAATAAAACACATAAAAGTACCACATTTTTAAACAAATTGGCGAGAAATGAAGTAATTAAAGTATTATGTCTTTCAGTGGCATTTAGAAGTTGTACATTGATGTCCAAGATATTTTTATGGTTTAAACTTCTTTTTAATTTAAATTAAATTAAAAAGAAGTTTAATCCATAAAAATATCTTGGAAATAATTAAAGTACTGTTACCTCAGCTTCTTGTCATCATCAGGGAACACCCAGGGAGTACACCTCAGATGCTATTGATTCTGCTATGCATAAGCCTGTGTGTGTTTGTTACAGACATGCTCTGGTGGTGTTTGGTGGAGTCCATGGTCTAGAGGCGAGTCTGGATGCTGACGAAGGGCTGAACGTGGACGACCCAAGCTTCCTCTTCCAACACTACCTCAACACCTGCCCTGACCAAGGAAGCCGCACCATTCGGACAGAGGTCAGGCCCTTGACCTGATAATGTCTATTATGTGCTGATCGCACAGATTTATACAGGCATAGATAGATTATAGGTTCGGGATATAGTTAGTTCAGCAGTCCCATGTTATAGTCCGTTTGGCACAAGAGAGGGTCGATGAATTGCAATCTAACTCGAAAACTAATAAACATATAATACTCATTGTAAACCAAAAGTCACTGTGTTCTTTAATCTGATTGGTTGATAAACATGATCAAATGGTATTCGATTCCCGGAAATTTGCTGCGTATTAATACATACAAACATCGCTCACATCATTGTATTGTTACGTCGTCAGCTGAGATGACGTCTTTGAAATCATATTGTGACGTAAAGTCGGACTGACGTCACAAATGAGCAGTTCCAGATGCTACGATGGGAGACAGCCGAAACGGCCGGGGTGATGACATTTCATTGATGTACCCGTACTCTATGTCAATGAGTGCAGACACAAAAACGTGTGTGGACCTTTTGGTTTACTTTTGTGTTTACAATGTCGATAAACATCATGTGTTGGCCAATTTCCGGGTGTTATTGAGTATTTGAAGCACGGGAATATTTCATTTGAAACCTCCGGCTGGCACTGTCGGTTCCAAATGAATTCCCGTGCTTCAAATACTCAATAACACCCGGAAATTGGTCAACACATGATGTTTATCTCCAAATTGATACACTGATCATAATCAAACATCAAACCAACTCTGAGTTTTTTGCAGAATTTATGTCAAGAAAATAAACAATTTAACAAACTATTATTAAAACTTTGACACAGTTCACTATTTATTACGAGGTAAGGAGTGCAAAGAGAGGACCAGCCAGAGTTTATGAGTGTCAGGAATACCACAAGAACAACCTTATGCTACACATTCATCAACATCATCACAGAAATACAAGAAAACAATTCATCCGGATTGAATTTATTTTTTCATGTTTACTCTGTCTTCAATTTATGCAAATGTGCAACATCTTGTTTTGTTTGCAGGAAGCGGTCCTCATCACAATGTCCAGTCTTCGTCCGAAGTTTGTCGAGGCAGATATGAGAGGGAAACTTTCATGACAATGATGAAGTGTCACATTAATCATCATCATCATTGTTTAGTCATTGACAACACCATCCATTCATGCACTACTTATGGGTAGTACTGTACAATGTGAGAACCCCGTTTATGGTGAACCCGACAATGCATGAATATTGCTAAAAGCGGCGTAAAACTAAACTCACTCACTCAATCATTCAGTACTTTTTGTACATTTTAAAGCATAGCCAAAAGACAGCACTAGAAGTGTCCTCAAGTTGGATTACTCCCATGAGAGAGCTAAAGCCTGTTTAAATTTGTGGTAAGAGAGATTGTGACGTCACTTCTGAGCCAAACCAATGTTTGTGAAAGATTAGGATCTATATCGAGAGTGAATATGAAGGATCAATGGATGAGGCTGCAACACTGGATTTCAACGCTTTTATGATGAAAGACAAAGGTCTGAAGAATTCATGGTTGAAAAACTACTGTACTTTTGTACCAACATTACAGTTTTCGATAGTCATGAAATCAGTAGCCTCCTC
>NW_025766823.1:0-16757 GCF_003918875.1 Haliotis rubra | reverse complement strand
TACACATTAACATTATTTTTCATGTGTAATCTGGGACTATGACTATGACTTTCTTTTTGCCTTATTCAACTCTAAATAAAAGCCTCCTATAACCTCCTTTAAATGTCCCTCCTTTCTCCCTCCCTCCCCACTGACCGATGTAGCGTCCCCAGGCTGCTTCCCCGACCCCTTCACATGACCCCCTGAGTGTTTTCACCCCATTCTGGGCCCGCCCTGACCACGGTGAGACGCTCCCCGCCCCAGTCACCATCACCTACGTCGACCACTATCCTGCCCCAAGTGACGACGACAGTGACTACTGGGTCTATGAAGACGAGGACGAGGACAGTTTCGTGGAGGACCGAGAGGTTCATCCTGTGAGGAAGGCGCTGAGGAGAGTGGGTGCCTTCTTTAGGAGAATCTTCTCGTAGATTTCTCATCCAGTATGTGTGTTGTGTACGTGCGTGCGTGCGTGCGTGTGCGTGTGTGTGTGTGTGCATGCAGGTTAAAGTGTATACATGTGGGAGGGTGTGTATTGTATGAACGTTTGAGTGTGTGTATATCTTAGAGGTTGTATAAGCATAACTGGATGTAGGTGTCAGGTGTGTTTTGCTTTTGTAAATTGGTGCATGTGTGTGAGAGATGTGTTTTGTATGTGGTATGTATGTGTGTGTGTGTGTGTGAGAGAGAGAGAGAGAGAGAGAGAGAGAGAGAGAGAGAGAGAGAGAGAGAGAGAGAGAGAGAGAGAGAGAGAGAGAGAGAGAGAGAGAGGTTGTATATCTTAGAGGTTGTATAAGCATAACTGGATGTAGGTGTCAGATGTGTTTTGCTTTTTTTGTAAATTGGTGCATTTGTGTGAGAGAGAGATGTGTTTTGTATGTGGTGTGTATGTGTGTGAGAGAGAGAGAGAGAGAGAGAGATTGCATTTTGCATGCGTGTATGTGAACACGATGTGTTTTGCATGTGTGATCGGGTGTATGTGTGAGGGGTGTATCCGTTAATGTGCGAGAGGTGTGTTTTGCATGTGTGGAATGTGTGAGGGTGTATCTGTGTGAGTGTGTGAGAGGCGTTTTGCATGTAGGTGTGGGTGGATGTGTGAGAGGTGTGTTTTGCATGTGTGACGTTTTCGTGACTGAGTGTGTTTGTGTGGTAAGATGTTTTGTGGTGCCTTTTCCCTTTTGGTCTGATTTGGCTACATATTTCGGCCTATTTCTGGACACACCCTTTCGGCCTAGTAATCAATGTTTTGGCATACCCTTCTCTGGCATTTCTTTATTCCCTTCTTGACTGTGCCTCCCTTTCGGCCCCGATTTTGGTGCTTTTTGGCACGTACCATTCTATTTCTTGGTGGAACCTTAATAAATATAAATGAATGGTATACACATGAGTCTGTTGTCCTTCCTTTAGTAGATTTATTAACGACTAGGTGACAGCAACACAGCAGTAGAGGCAGCTGACCAGAATCTGGCATGGAACTATCTTGAAAATGTAATACAGAGGAAACTAGTTTACAAATGAACATGTTCAGGGGCATTTGTCCTCAACCGCTGTGTTGCCGTCTTCTAGTCCATCCTTCACAATCTGAATGTGCAATGGAAACGAGCAAAGCGAGGATACAGCTGGGAATATGCTGTACACCTGGCGTACATGTCTCAGTTATATCATGTACAAAATGAACATGCAAACCAGCTGATTCAACCAACAGCTAGGTTAATTAGCGTTTATCTGATATGTTAGTGTGGGTTATGAATGCACTGGCGCCTCATCCGCTGTGTTTCTGTCTTCAAGCCCAGTCTTTACAATCTAAATCTGCAATGGCAAACCCCAAGTGTATATGCACATGGGTAGTCCTAAGAGTACAAGCTGATAATCATCGGAACGCTGGGTATTTTACGATCACTTCGCTCACTTTAGGTCACAGCACACCTGACAGGCGATGGAGAGTGGTCTCCCTTCCCTCTTTTTGAGTGTTTTTTTGTATCGAGGAGTCTTTGGACATTTCTAAATTGTCTAATATCGACAGCAGTACAGTGCTGTTCGTCTGGCGGTCATTTTCAGTCCAGGTCGACACGCAGTAGAAGCTGAGACTTCGGCATCTCAGCCCGTGCTTTAACCACGACGCTACCCCATTGACCCCACTTTAAATACTTGGGGTGAATAAGTAATCTTTGCTTTATGTTCAGACGTATAGCATGATATACATGCACTGTTTCAATAAACAGTTGCCAAGGAAACAGACTTACCATCTTCCACCTGAAATAAAAGAAAGTTTCAAAACAAAGAGGAATGTTCAATATTCTTTGTTGCTTTGTATATATCCATTGTAAGTATATATCCATTGCGTTTACCTCATTTGTAAGTGAGGGGGAATGGATGCACCGGAGCCTCATCCAGCTTCGTGTCGACCAATGATTGAAGGGAGACCACTCTTGTCGGCTTAGTAGCGAGTTAAAAGCGCGGATTTAGAGGAATCTACCCGCTTGTCCTTTCGCGACAGTGATGAGTGCAGCTGTCCCGGCAAACTTAAATGTACATCAGCCACACACCGGCAGACCATTCCCGGCTGAGACGATGTGTACTGGCCAGCAATTAAATATATTCAGCAGTTAACCAGTTACATGGAATACTCGGGGTCCAAATAAATTCAACCTGCCCTTCTTTTTATCACCGACGGGAACCATGACGACGGCCGCTACACCAGGATCTGCTTCCTTTTCTAAAGTAGTTTGCTTTATGTCTTTCTGTCCCTATTGTTCATGATGTTCGATACTTCCCTCTTGTCACAATATATATTCTTACATTCAGAACCATGCACTTGAAGATACAAATGGTCTGTCATTTTTAAGGGTTGACTGCAGGAGTTTATACTGCAACTTCTGTTTCTGGGATGACTATATACGAAACAGCAAATAAAAAAAAAGGGAATCTGAAACACTTTGGATTGAAAATGAATGCTCAAAGTTTTCTATTTTGCACTAATATTAACTTTTGAGAGTGAGTGTTATATTTTTGTCAGCCCATGGGTCCGATTTGGTGGTTAACTACCGTATATCCGACTAATGAATATGCTGGCAATGGCCGGAAAGCTAAAAATCGCCATGTGTTTGGCCCTATGACATGCAACTACAGCCGGCAGATTGTCCTTACCGGAAATGGACGATGACGCCTCGTTTTGACGTCGTCTCCATACTAGTTACCGTTGTCGTTGCCAACGGCCCCTCTGTTTTTAACAGAATCGCCATTGCTCTTACTGGCTATCGCTCTGCATTTCGTTGACTACAGCATCGTTTCAAGATCTTCTACTGACAAGATGTTTACAAGGCTGCATATTCAAGGTATTTAAGAAGACAGTTATTGTATTTTAACGTGTGAAGGGCGTAGATTTAGACTGGAATTGGCCGCAGTTTGACAGCAGTATCGATAGTGATGACATTTGTACATGGCCGCCATTTGCAATTTTTACTCAAATTCAGTAATGTCTTTATTTTACTTGGCCTTTTTTGTGCTTGAAATGTAAACTTTCCGTGCATACATATGACAGGGGATAATGCAAAATCATTTCAGATATATTTTATGTACATTAGACTTTTTAAAAGTATTTCTGACCTGTAGACTACTACGGCCTACATTGACATGGTTAAAAGATGCATTTTGTAAGGAAACAATGAACGTGTGTCCCTATGTCTGTTCATAAAAATGCTAAGGGGTAAATAAGAATGTCTGCCGGGATGTATATATCTATATTTGTAGGCTAGGGGGACCATGTTGCCTTCTCCTCAAGGTGAAAACGCTCTAAATTGAGTAGCTTTGTACTATCAAAAGAGTCTCTATTGGCCGATGTCCTAACATGTGCAATCCGCCTATCTGGAAGAACGACTATCTCGCTATATTTTGAACTTAAACATGTTAAAGGTTGTGTTGTACATGTAGTTATTGTGTATATGATTGTGCTGTTTGGGTTATTTTCAGCACGGGAAGACTTGATCCGGTATCATGTCACTCCTGCTGCTAGTCTATGGCCGTCGCTGGATGAGGAATCCGACTGTGTATGTACATCCTATCTACACCTGCTTCCTATTGGGCGGAATAGCTTGCTTCTTTTGTCTATGAGCCAGTGATCTCTTACACGTGCTACTGCACTGCACACTTTCCCCTGTCTGTTATGGTGTCCTGAAAATAGCCCCCTCACACCCCTCTCTCATGTACACATTAACATTATTTTTCATGTGTAATCTGGGACTATGACTATGACTTTCTTTTGCCTTATTCAACTCTAAATAAAAGCCTCCTATAACCTCCTTTAAATGTCCCTCCTTTCTCCCTCCCTCCCCACTAACCGATGTAGCGTCCCCAGGCTGCTTCCCCGACCCCTTCACATGACCCCCTGAGTGTTTTCACCCCATTCTGGGCCCGCCCTGACCACGGTGAGACGCTCCCCGCCCCAGTCACCATCACCTACGTCGACCACTATCCTGCCCCAAGTGACGACGACAGTGACTACTGGGTCTATGAAGACGAGGACGAGGACAGTTTCGTGGAGGACCGAGAGGTTCATCCTGTGAGGAAGGCGCTGAGGAGAGTGGGTGCCTTCTTTAGGAGAATCTTCTCGTAGATTTCTCATCCAGTATGTGTGTTGTGTACGTGCGTGCGTGCGTGCGTGTGTGTGCATGCAGGTTAAAGTGTATACATGTGGGAGGGTGTGTATTGTATGAACGTTTGAGTGTGTGTATATCTTAGAGGTTGTATAAGCATAACTGGATGTAGGTGTCAGGTGTGTTTTGCTTTTGTAAATTGGTGCATGTGTGTGAGAGATGTGTTTTGTATGTGGTGTGTATGTGTGTGTGTGTGTGTGAGAGAGAGAGAGAGAGAGAGAGAGAGAGAGAGAGAGAGAGAGAGAGAGAGAGAGAGAGAGAGAGAGAGAGAGAGATTGCATTTTTGCATGCGTGTATGTGAACACGATGTGTTTTGCATGTGTGATCGGGTGTATGTGTGAGGGTGTATCCGTTAATGTGCGAGAGGTGTGTTTTGCATGTGTGAATGTGTGAGGGTGTATCTGTGAGTGTGTGAGAGGCGTTTTGCATGTAGGTGTGGGTGGATGTGTGAGAGGTGTGTTTTGCATGTGTGACGTTTTCGTGACTGAGTGTGTTTGTGTGGTAAGATGTTTTGTGGTGCCTTTTCCCTTTGGTCTGATTTGGCTACATATTTCGGCCTATTTCTGGACACACCCTTTCGGCCTAGTAATCAATGTTTTGGCATACCCTTCTCTGGCATTTCTTTATTCCCTTCTTGACTGTGCCTCCCTTTCGGCCCCGATTTTGGTGCTTTTGGCACGTACCATTCTATTTCTTGGTGGAACCTTAATAAATATAAATGAATGGTATACACATGAGTCTGTTGTCCTTCCTTTAGTAGATTTATTAACGACTAGGTGACAGCAACACAGCAGTAGAGGCAGCTGACCAGAATCTGGCATGGAACTATCTTGAAAATGTAATACAGAGGAAACTAGTTTACAAATGAACATGTTCAGGGCATTTGTCCTCAACCGCTGTGTTGCCGTCTTCTAGTCCATCCTTCACAATCTGAATGTGCAATGGAAACGAGCAAAGCGAGGATACAGCTGGGAATATGCTGTACACCTGGCGTACATGTCTCAGTTATATCATGTACAAAATGAACATGTAAACCAGCTGATTCAACCAACAGCTAGGTTAATTAGCGTTTATCTGATATGTTAGTGTGGGTTATGAATGCACTGGCGCCTCATCCGCTGTGTTTCTGTCTTCAAGCCCAGTCTTTACAATCTAAATCTGCAATGGCAAACCCCAAGTGTATATGCACATGGGTAGTCCTAAGAGTACAAGCTGATAATCATCGGAACGCTGGGTATTTTACGATCACTTCGCTCACTTTAGGTCACAGCACACCTGACAGGCGATGAAGAGTGGTCTCCCTTCCCTCTTTTGAGTGTTTTTGTATCGAGGAGTCTTTGGACATTTCTAAATTGTCTAATATCGACAGCAGTACAGTGCTGTTCGTCTGGCGGTCATTTTCAGTCCAGGTCGACACGCAGTAGAAGCTGAGACTTCGGCATCTCAGCCCGTGCTTTAACCACGACGCTACCCCATTGACCCCACTTTAAATACTTGGGGTGAATAAGTAATCTTTGCTTTATGTTCAGACGTATAGCATGATATACATGCACTGTTTCAATAAACAGTTGCCAAGGAAACAGACTTACCATCTTCCACCTGAAATAAAAGAAAGTTTCAAAACAAAGAGGAATGTTCAATATTCTTTGTTGCTTTGTATATATCCATTGTAAGTATATATCCATTGCGTTTACCTCATTTGTAAGTGAGGGGAATGGATGCACCGGAGCCTCATCCAGCTTCGTGTCGACCAATGATTGAAGGGAGACCACTCTTGTCGGCTTAGTAGCGAGTTAAAAGCGCGGATTTAGAGGAATCTACCCGCTTGTCCTTTCGCGACAGTGATGAGTGCAGCTGTCCCGGCAAACTTAAATGTACATCAGCCACACACCGGCAGACCATTCCCGGCTGAGACGATGTGTACTGGCCAGCAATTAAATATATTCAGCAGTTAACCAGTTACATGGAATACTCGGGGTCCAAATAAATTCAACCTGCCCTTCTTTTTATCACCGACGGGAACCATGACGACGGCCGCTACACCAGGATCTGCTTCCTTTTCTAAAGTAGTTTGCTTTATGTCTTTCTGTCCCTATTGTTCATGATGTTCGATACTTCCCTCTTTGTCACAATATATATTCTTACATTCAGAACCATGCACTTGAAGATACAAATGGTCTGTCATTTTAAGGTTGACTGCAGGAGTTTATACTGCAACTTCTGTTTCTGGGATGACTATATACGAAACAGCAAATAAAAAGGGAATCTGAAACACTTTGGATTGAAAATGAATGCTCAAAGTTTTCTATTTTGCACTAATATTAACTTTGGAGAGTGAGTGTTATATTTTGTCAGCCCATGGGCCCGATTTGGTGGTTAACTACCGTATATCCGACTAATGAATATGCTGGCAATGGCCGGAAAGCTAAAATCGCCATGTGTTTGGCCCTATGACATGCAACTACAGCCGGCTGATTGTCCTTACCGGAAATGGACGATGACGCCTCGTTTTGACGTCGTCTCCATACTAGTTACCGTTGTCGTTGCCAACGCCCCTGTGTTTTAACAGAATCGCCATTGCTCTTACTCGCTATCGCTCTGCATTTCGTTGACTACAGCATCGTTTCAAGATCTTCTACTGACAAGATGTTTACAAGGCTGCATATTCAAGGTATTTAAGAAGACAGTTATTGTATTTTAACGTGTGAAGGGCGTAGATTTAGACTGGAATTGGCCGCAGTTTGACAGCAGTATCGATAGTGATGACATTTGTACATGGCCGCCATTTGCAATTTTACTCAAATTCAGTAATGTCTTTATTTTACTTGGCCTTTTGTGCTTGAAATGTAAACTTTCCGTGCATACATATGACAGGGGATAATGCAAAATCATTTCAGATATATTTTATGTACATTAGACTTTTAAAAGTATTTCTGACCTGTAGACTACTACGGCCTACATTGACATGGTTAAAAGATGCATTTTGTAAGGAAACAATGAACGTGTGTCCCTATGTCTGTTCATAAAAATGCTAAGGGGTAAATAAGAATGTCTGCCGGGATGTATATATCTATATTTGTAGGCTAGGGGGACCATGTTGCCTTCTCCTCAAGGTGAAAACGCTCTAAATTGAGTAGCTTTGTACTATCAAAAGAGTCTCTATTGGCCGATGTCCTAACATGTGCAATCCGCCTATCTGGAAGAACGACTATCTCGCTATATTTTGAACTTAAACATGTTAAAGGTTGTGTTGTACATGTAGTTATTGTGTATATGATTGTGCTGTTTGGGTTATTTTCAGCACGGGAAGACTTGATCCGGTATCATGTCACTCCTGCTGCTAGTCTATGGCCGTCGCTGGATGAGGAATCCGACTGTGTATGTACATCCTATCTACACCTGCTTCCTATTGGGCGGAATAGCTTGCTTCTTTTGTCTATGAGCCAGTGATCTCTTACACGTGCTACTGCACTGCACACTTTCCCCTGTCTGTTATGGTGTCCTGAAAATAGCCCCCTCACACCCCTCTCTCATGTACACATTAACATTATTTTTCATGTGTAATCTGGGACTATGACTATGACTTTCTTTTGCCTTATTCAACTCTAAATAAAAGCCTCCTATAACCTCCTTTAAATGTCCCTCCTTTCTCCCTCCCTCCCCACTAACCGATGTAGCGTCCCCAGGCTGCTTCCCCGACCCCTTCACATGACCCCCTGAGTGTTTTCACCCCATTCTGGGCCCGCCCTGACCACGGTGAGACGCTCCCCGCCCCAGTCACCATCACCTACGTCGACCACTATCCTGCCCCAAGTGACGACGACAGTGACTACTGGGTCTATGAAGACGAGGACGAGGACAGTTTCGTGGAGGACCGAGAGGTTCATCCTGTGAGGAAGGCGCTGAGGAGAGTGGGTGCCTTCTTTAGGAGAATCTTCTCGTAGATTTCTCATCCAGTATGTGTGTTGTGTACGTGCGTGCGTGCGTGCGTGTGCGTGTGCATGCAGGTTAAGGTGTATACATGTGGGAGGGTGTGTATTGTATGAACGTTTGAGTGTGTGTATATCTTAGAGGTTGTATAAGCATAACTGGATGTAGGTGTCAGGTGTGTTTTGCTTTTGTAAATTGGTGCATGTGTGTGAGATGTGTTTTGTATGTGGTGTGTGTGTGTGTGTGTGTGTGAGAGAGAGAGAGAGAGAGAGAGAGAGAGAGAGAGAGAGAGAGAGAGAGAGAGAGAGAGAGAGAGAGAGATGCATTTGTGAGAGATGAGCGTTTATGTGAACACGATGTGTTTTGCATGTGTGATCGGGTGTATGTGTGAGGGTGTATCCGTTAATGTGCGAGAGGTGTGTTTTGCATGTGTGAATGTGTGAGGTGTATCTGTGAGTGTGTGAGAGGCGTTTTGCATGTAGGTGTGGGTGGATGTGTGAGAGGTGTGTTTTGCATGTGTGACGTTTTCGTGACTGAGTGTGTTTGTGTGGTAAGATGTTTTGTGGTGCCTTTTCCCTTTTGGTCTGATTTGGCTACATATTTCGGCCTATTTCTGGACACACCCTTTCGGCCTAGTAATCAATGTTTTGGCATACCCTTCTCTGGCATTTCTTTATTCCCTTCTTGACTGTGCCTCCCTTTCGGCCCCGATTTTGGTGCTTTTTGGCACGTACCATTCTATTTCTTGGTGGAACCTTAATAAATATAAATGAATGGTATACACATGAGTCTGTTGTCCTTCCTTTAGTAGATTTATTAACGACTAGGTGACAGCAACACAGCAGTAGAGGCAGCTGACCAGAGTCTGGCATGGAACTATCTTGAAAATGTAATACAGAGGAAACTAGTTTACAAATGAACATGTTCAGGGGCATTTGTCCTCAACCGCTGTGTTGCCGTCTTCTAGTCCATCCTTCACAATCTGAATGTGCAATGGAAACGAGCAAAGCGAGGATACAGCTGGGAATATGCTGTACAAATGGCGTACATGTCTCAGTTATATCATGTACAAAATGAACATGCAAACCAGCTGATTCAACCAACAGCTAGGTTAATTAGCGTTTATCTGATATGTTAGTGTGGGTTATGAATGCACTGGCGCCTCATCCGCTGTGTTGCTGTCTTCAAGCCCAGTCTTTACAATCTAAATCTGCAATGGCAAACCCCAAGTGTATATGCACATGGGTAGTCCTAAAAGTACAAGCTGATAATCATCGGAACGCTGGGTATTTTACGATCACTTCGCTCACTTTAGGTCACAGCACACCTGACAGGCGATGGAGAGTGGTCTCCCTTCCCTCTTTTTGAGTGTTTTTGTATGGAAGAGACTTTGGACATTTCCATATCGACAGCAGTACAGTGCTGTTCGTCTGGCGGTCATTTTCAGTCCAGGTCGACATGCAGTAATTAGCGACTTGTTTGATGCTGGGGCAGTTAAGGCACTCATTCATATTTAGATAAATATACATATACAATTTGAGAAAGCAGACAAGGTTGGGGTGATGTTTAAAACATGTAAATCAACGTACACGGACTGTCAATTTGACCAGACCCAGTCTCCCTTTGAATGTGTAGACACAAATCATAATTTCCCCATGTATATACATGCAAGTATGTCTGGTGTCAAATGGTCAGTGAGTGTCTGTTGCTCTTAGCGTTAGAGCGGCGTTGTTGTTTGGGAGTGACAACGCCGAGAATATCATCTCAGCCAGTGTTTTTACCCCTATTGCCCCCTTATGTCACATCGTGTTCAAAATAAGTATGGAAACTAACAGATTCAGCCATCGAGTTATAATGAACTTGAATAACACGTGTAAGTGTGGGGAAAAGATGGAGTAACGCGTTATCGGGCGTCTTCCCGATCAATGATTATAGGGAGACCACTCTTGTCAGCTTATTACCGCGTGTTTATTAACGCTGAGTTAGCAACTCAAGTAAAGTAAAGTCAAAATTTATTCTCATGAGACATATACATGACATAGAGTAAAACAAATATACGTGCAAAACAATGAAACACACACATATTACATTAACAGAGCGTACGCAAGGCCCATTTCACAAAAAGAGCAAGTTTAACAGGTATTTGTTTGTATGTGATAGACATAAGTGAAATATAAGTCAAATATATTTATCAACAGTGGGATGTTTACAATAATATGCAGGGAGATATTTGTTTCGTAAGTTGTTTAACTCATTGGATTCTAACAAAGTGAAATTCACCCCCAATTTTACTCTTGCATGATGTACACAATCTATTTTCTTTATCAATTTTATGCCATCTGCCAGTTTCGATAGGGAGTTTGTGGTTACAAGTTCTAAGTTTTGTAGTATAAATACGTAAATCTAGTGGAAGTTGCAACAAATATGTTTCAATATAAAGATTATCCTTAAACATATTGTAATATCGGCATTTCGATGATTGTGATTTACGTTCTCTCTAAGTTTTTAGAAACTGATCAACGAGTACAGACTTAACATTATTTACCAGCCAATGGGTACTCTGAAATACTTGTAATTGCCAAATGTAACTAAAGCCTGTATTCTCTAAGACAGATTTTACTTCCGCTATTAGCGGATATTTAGCATTTGCCTGAGAATTGTGCAAACTGAACATTAATTTATACATTACTTTTGATAGTTTACCACGAGATAATAATAATTTACACCAATATGATGACATTCTCAATTTGATAGAAATACTAAGTGGATATCTTCCAAGTTCACCGTAAACCATAAAATCTTGGGGGTGTTGTTTTAGCTTCAATATGTATTTACAAAATTTCAAATGAATACGTTCTAATTGAATAGTGTTTTCGTAGCCCCACACCTCAGCACCATACAATAAAATAAGCTTAACAAGTTGATCAAAAAGTTAAAGTTGGCAGTCGACCGGTATACTTAAATAACTTAACTTAACTTTTCTTAATATAGCAAAAATTGCACGAGAAGACTGGTCAGAGAGACGTTTAATGGCCTTTACAAAAGCGACCAGTGTTTGTGAATAGTACACCAAGATAAACATAATATACATACCTCTAAAACAGCATTCTGCAGAAGAAATAAAGTACTAATTTTACTACTTCTTTTGGAAAAAAATCAAAACTTGAGTTTTAGAAGTGTTTACTGTTAGTTTCCATCGTGTACAATAAGCATCAAAAGTTTCCAAACAAAGTTTCAAATCAGAAGATTCAGATAAAAGTACCGTATCATCAGCATAAAGAATTACCAATAGCTTAATGAATATGCCAATTTCTTTTAGTACATAAGCATTTACAAATTCCAAACCAGTTACGTTATTTGATAGAAAAGTTTCCAAATCATTTAAATAAAGAGCAAACAGAAATGGAGATAATATTTCGCCTTCTCTAACACCCGTATTACAAGGGAAGAATGCGAGTTCAGCAATCCCAGCAAACTATTTAGTTAATTGGATTTAATTGCTGGCAAAAACATTTCTTATCACACGGTCAAGCTCAAGCCGAAGCTCCAACACCACGGCTACCGGACTATTGAAATATAAAAACAACATATTTTAATGACACTCATGCAGTACTTTCTCAGGATTAAACATGAAAAATAAAATCAACGCTTAATAGAAATCGTTCTATAAATAAGAATAAAGGGCAGTCATTTGTGGGTTGTTAGCGTGTGTTATCCACCATTACAAGTGCAATAGACACATTGTATACAGTGAGTGAGTGAGTGAGTGTCTTTAGCTCCTCCAAACTTGGTGAGGTGAGGTGAAATTGGGTTTAACGTCGTACTTGAAAATATTTCGCTCATATGACGACGTGAGTGAGTTTAGTTTTACGCCGCACTCCATATCCATATCCAGCAATATTCCAGCTATATGGCGGCGGTCTGTAAATAATCGAGCCTGGACCAGACAATCCAGTGATCAACAGCATGAGCATCGATCTGCGCAATTGAGAACCGATGACATGTGTCAACCAAGTCAGCGAGCCTGACCACCCGATCCCGTTAGTCGCCTCTTACGACAAGCATAGTCGCCTTTTGTGGCAAGCATGGGTTGCTGAAGACCTACGGGTCCATATGACGACGTGCCTGCGTGTGTGTGTAGGTGCGACTGCTTGTACTAGCTCAGACTGAAGCTGCTTTTATAGTACTAGCCCACTGAAATACCATGCCGCAGTGAAGCATGAATACCCCAGAGGGGTGTCTGCACAGGACGTCGACCTTTGGGGGAATTGTCACGGTTCAGGTAAGAAAAAAGGTCGACGTCCTGTCCATTTGACATTATACCAATCAACTGGGGATTAAAAAAGACAGAAATAATCCAGTGTTTACACAAGGTGATAATCCGGATTGTGCGGTTGAAAGCACAGACAACAGGAGAAAAGTATTATATTTCGTCCATTTTATTTCTGATTCGAAATCATCCCACATGAAGCAGGTGAGATGCAGCATCTGCAAAATCTCTGGTGTTGATGAGGCCATTCCTAAGATCATGTTTTAGGACGCCCAGGCGACGTTCCAAATCCCTGTACTTCTTTTTCTTCAAGGGACGTTTTTGTCCACCGCCGAACTGCAACAGGCGGACTTCAGTGTGGCCCTGTGGTGGTGGTGGTGTGTGGTCCTGTGGTGATGTGTGGTCCTGTGGTGGTGGTGGTGTGTGGTCCTGTGGCGATGTGTGGTCCTGTGGTGGTGGTGTATGGTCCTGTGGTGGTGGTGGTGGTGGTGGTATATGGTCCTGTGGTGGTGGTGGTGTGTGGTCCTGTGGCGATGTGTGGTCTTGTGGTGGTGGTGGTCGTCGTGGTGTATGGTCCTGTGGTGGTGGTGGTGGTGTGTGGTCCTGTGGCGATGTGTGGTCCTGTGGTGATGTGTGGTCCTGTGGTGGTGGTGGTGTGTGGTCCTGAGGTGATGTGTGGTCCTGTGTAGGTGGTGTAAGTGTGGTCCTGTGGTGGTGGTGGTGTGTGGTCCTGTGTGGTCCTGTGGTGGTGATGTGTGGTCCTGTGGTGGTGGTGTGTGGTCCTGTGGTGATGTGTGGTCCTGTGGTGGTGGTGTGCGGTGCTGTGGTCCTGTGGTGGTGATGTGTGGTCCTGTGGTGATGAGTGGTCCTGTGGTGATGTGTGGTCCTGTGGTGGTGGTGTGTGGTCCTGTGGTGGTGGTGATGATGTGTGGTCCTGTGGTGGTGGTGGTGGTGGTGGTGTGTGGTCCTCCGGTGGTGGTGGTGTGTGTGTGGTCCTGTGGTGTTGTGTGGTCCTGTGGTGTTGGTGTGTGGTCCTGTGGTGGAGGTGGTGGTGTGTGTGGTCCTGTGGTGGTGGTGTTGTGTGGTCCTGTGGTGGTGGTGTTGTGTGGTCCTGTGGTGGTGGTGGTGTGTGTGGTTCCTTGTGGTGGTGGTGTTGTGTGGTCCTGTGGTGGTGGTGGTGGTCCTGTGGTGGTGGTGTTGTGTGTGTGGTGGTGTGTGTGGTCCTGTGGTGGTGTGTGTGTGTGTGTGGTGAGTGGTCCTGTGGTGGTGGTGGTGTGTGGTCCTGTGGTGGTGATGTGGTCCTGTGGTGGTGGTGTGTGGTGGTGTGTGGTCCTGTGGTGTGTGGTCCTGTGGTGGTGGTGTGTATATGTGGTCCTGTGGTGGTGGTGTGTGTGTGGTCCTGTGGTGGTGGTGGTGTGGGTCCTGTTGTTGTGGTGGTGGTGTGTGGCCCTGTGATGGTGGTGGTGTGTGGCCCTGTTGTTGTGGTGGTGGTGTGGGCCCTGTGATGGTGGTGGTGTGGCCCTGTGATGGTGGTGGTGGTGTGTGGTCCTGTTGTGGTGGTGGTGTGTGTGTGGTCCTGTGGTGGTGGTGGTGTGTGGTCCCGTTGTTGTAGTGGTGGTGTGTGGCCCTGTGATGGTGGTGGTGTGTAACCCTGTTGTTGTGGTGGTGGTGTGTGGCCCTGTGGTGGTGTGTGGCCCTGGGATGGTGGTGGTGTGTGGCCCTGTTGTTGTGGTGGTGGTGTAGCCCTGTATGGTGGTGTGTGTGGACCCTGTGATGGTGGTGGTGTGTGGGTCCTGTGGTGGTGGTGGTGTGTGGTCCTGTGGTGGTGGTGGTGTGGCCCTGTTGTTGTGGTGGTGGTGTGTGGCCCCTGTGGTGGTGTGGTGGAAGTGGTCCTGTGGTGGTGGTGGTGTGTGGCCCTGTGGTGGTGGTGGTGTGTGGCCCATGTGATGGTGGTGGTGTGTGGCCCTGTGGTGGTGTGTGGCCCAGGTGATGGTGGTGGTGTGTGGCCCTGTTGTGGTGGTGGTGTGTGGCCCTGTGATTGTGGTGGTGTGTGGCCCTATGATGGTGGTGGTGCGTGGTCCTGTGGTGGTGGTGGTGTGTGGTCCTGTGGTGGTGTGTGGTCCTGTGTGGCCCTGTGATGGTGGTGGTGTGTGGTCCTGTGATGGTGGTGGTGTGTGGCCCTGTGATGGTGGTGGTGTGTGGCCCTGTGGTGGTGTGTGGTCCTGTGATGGTGGTGGTGTATGGTCCTGTGGTGGTGGTGTGTGGCCCTGTGGTGGTGTGTGGCCCTGTGATGGTGGTGGTGTGTGTGTTCCTGTGGTGGTGGTGGTGTATGGCCCTGTGATGGTGGTGGTGTGTGGCCCTGTGATGGTGGTGGTGCTCCCTGTGATGGTGGTGGTGTGTCCTGTGGTGGTGTGTGGGTCCTGTAGTGATGGTGGTGTGTGGCCCCCTATGATGGTGGTGGGTGTGTGTGGTCCTGTGGTGGTGGTGGTGGTTTGTGGTCCTGTGGTGGTGGTGGTGTGTGGCCCCTGTATGGTCCTGTGGTGGTGTGTAGCCCTGTGATGGTGGTGTGTGTATGGTCCTGTGGTGGTGGTGGTGTGTGAAGCCCTGTGATGGTAGTGGTGTGTGGCCCTGTTGTGGTGGTGGTGTGTGGTCCTGTGGTGGTGGTGGTGTGGTCCCTGTGGTGGTGGTATGGTCCTGTGGTGGTGGTGGTGGTGGTTTGTGGTCCCTGTGATGGTGGTGGTCCCTGTGGTGGTGTATGGTCCTGTGGTGGTGGTGGTGGTGTAGCCCTGTGATGGTCCTGGTGTGTGGTGATGGTGGTGGTGTGTAGCCCTGTGATGGTGAGTGGTCCTGTGGTGGTGGTGGTGGTGGTGTGTGGCCCTGTGATGGTGGTGGTGTGTGATCCTGTGATGGTGTGTGGCCCTGTGATGGTGGTGGTGTGTGGTCCTGTGGTGGTGGTGGTGTGTGGTCCTATGGTGGTGGTGGTGTGTGGTCCTGTGGTGGTGGTGTGTGGTCCTGTGCATAGAGCTCCCCAGGTCACAAATCAGTTGAAGTTAAGCAATATTGGGCTCGGACAGGTCTTGGATGGGTGACTGTGTTTGGCAAGCTTGCCTCCTGGGAGTTTCTAAGACTTCAGTCCTGCCCCCCAACGAAGCACATGTGGTACATGTCATCTCACCTTAAGAAGTGGGTTTGTTCAAAATTACCTGTTCACCCAGCAAAAAATGGGTATCCAGTGGACAAGTTGTCTGACTTACCTTCTAGTGCCTCACAGGCAGCTTGGGTTATCCGTGGTAATAATAGTGTAAATATCCTGTAGCGCTTTGAGCATGCCATAGGGTATGGAATAGGCTCATTATAAATATGCATTTATTATTATTTAAAATGGTATCTTAGAATTCATGTAAAACAAACAGTTACATATACAAGATTTATTCTGATTTCTTTGGTGTACATGATAATGAAATGAAAAAGTTGGCAAGTCACTCTGTCATTGCCTATCGAGGTCTGCCATGTCAGAATCTTTAAAAGAGTTACTCAACAAGCTTCATAGAGATAGGAATGAGAATCTGATAGACATGGCAACTTTTACACACTGAAAACCAAAGTGGATTTGCTCACATCTACTTGGCTCAAACATGGAAGCAATGACAATGAATCAATTCCTAAAATGCATTGATAAAACCTGTTCCAAGTACAGGTGTGTGTAAAAATGACAGAAAATATCAAAAAATCACTTTCAATTTTCAAATTAGGAAAACATTTGTTATCAGATACATAATCAAGTATAAAATATCTCTCCATACTTTATTTCCTCTTGTATTATTGCATACAAGATGGGCAGAGATCTTCGAACTTAAAACTGCAGTGTTGGAATGTTTAACCTGGGTATGTGTCACTGAACTTGACTATTTTGATAAGAAAAAAGA
>NW_025766822.1:0-16804 GCF_003918875.1 Haliotis rubra | reverse complement strand
CCTTTTCATATACAGTTCTGCTGGCGGCGAGTATGTTGCCCCCTACACCCAGGCTAACACTGAACCGTGTATGTCTAGTACATGGAGTATCATTCAGATACAGTCTTACCCGTAGAGGAAGTGTATGTACCCCCAACAACGAAGTTAACGCCGAATCGTAACGTGTCTAGTACATGAGTATCATTTTATACAGTCTTACTGGCAGCGAGTGTGTATGTAATTCTTACATCGAAACGTTAACGCCGAGCCGCAGGTGTGTCTAGTACATGGAGTATCATTCATGGGCAGTCTTACTGGCAGTGAAAGTGTAATAAACTCTACATCAAGTTAACTTTCGAGCCGTGTAGCGGCGTTCCAGTACATGGAGTATCATCTATAGACAGTCTTGCTATCAGGTGTCGAAAGTATGTGCCCCCTAACATTGTATTAACTCTCCCGAGCCGTGGTATGTCTACTCGCCAGGTATTTGAGTATCATCCAAAGATAGTCTTACTGGCAGCGAAAGTGTATAAAATTTTACATGGTAGTGTAAACCCTGAGACGCGGTATGTCTAGTACATGGAAATCACCATACGTTCATCATGCAGTCTTGGCATGGCGTATGTGGCCCCGCTTCGTCGAGGTCAAGCGCTTTGTGTCTGGTTTTCATGGAATTGCCATTCACAGATAGTCTTGCTGTCACGCGAGTGTACTACCCTTCCATCAACCAGATAACGCTTCGTCTGGGTATGTGTGTCTGGTGGTGCATCATGCATACCTCTCTAGTCTTTACTGGCAGCGAAGTGTATGGATTTCACTGCAGCCATCGCAGCGCTGGCGCCGAGCCGTATTACGTGTGTCTAGTACATGGAGAACATTCATACAGGCAGTCTTGAGTCACAGCGAAAGTGTATGTACTCCCAAGATCGTGGTTAACGCCGCTCAGCAGTATCCAGCTTCTCTGGTACATGGAGTATCATTCTATACACAGTCTTTACTGGCAGCGAAAGGTGTGGCAATTCACCCTACATCAAAGTTACGGCTTGACAAGTCGCGGTATGTCTAGTACATGGAGCCGTTGAGTATCGTTTAGATGCGGTCTTACTGGCACGAAAGGTGCTATGCTCTGCCCCTACATCGAGATTAACACTTGCGAATCATGGTAATATGTCTAGTACATGGAGGCATTGTTCATTTACGGTCTTGGTGGCTGTTTAAAGCATGTGCCCCTTACATCGCGTTGTTGGTAACCGAGAAATGTTATTGCGTCTAGTTCGCACGGTATCATTCACAGATCGTCTTTACTGGCGGCTGCGTATGTACCCCTACATCGAAAGTTAACGTCGAAAGCACCGGGCAGGTATGTCTAGTACGTACACGGAGTACATTATTCATATACAGTCTTGGTGGCGGCGAGGTGCATGTACCCCCTGCATGGAAGTTAACGCACGAAGCGATGTCGCGCAGGTAAATCTCAGGCACATGGGAGACATCATTTCATATACAGTCTTTACTGGCAGCGATTTATTGTATGTAATTCCCCTACATCGCGGTTAACGCCGGTATGTCTAATGCATGGGGTATCATCTACAGGCAGTCTTACCGTCAGTCGAAAGTACATGGACCCTGCGATCAAGTTAACGCCCAGCCGTAGTATGTCTAGTACATGGAGTACTCATGTAGGCGGTCTTACTGCCAGCGAAAGTGTATGTACCCCACATCGCATAACGCCCCGAACCGTTGTGTGTCTAGTACATGGACTATCATTCATTTATAGTCGCATTGGCTGCGCAGTGTATGTAAATTTCTACACGAAAGCGCACGCTCGAGCCGTGTTTGTCTAAGTACATGGAGTGGTCATTCAAATACAGTCTTACTGGCAGCGAAAGTGTAAGGTACTTTACATGGATAATCGCCGCCGCGTATGTCTAGTACATAGAGTATCATTTATAAAGTCTTATTGGCAGCGAGTGTATGTACGCACATCGAAGCACCGAGCCGTGGTATGTCTAGTAGCATGGAGTATCATTTATATACACTCTAATTGGCGAGAGTGCTGTAAATACTCGGCGCCGAAGTTAACACGGAGCGCAGTATGTCTAGTACATGGAGTATCAGTCTATATACAGTCTTTACTGGAAGCGAGTGTGAAAACCCCAACATCGTGTGCACGCTTTGTGGAAGCCGCGGTGGCGTCTAAGTACATGGACTATCATACCTGGTTATGCAGTCTTACTGGTAATGAAAGTGTATGTCTTACTACATCGAAAGTTAACGCTCTGGTGCGTGTATGTGTCTAGTACATGGAGTATCATTCATATACAGTCTTACTGGCAGCGAAAGTGTATGTAAATTTAAGCATCGAAGTGTTAACGCTCTCGGGCGGTCATGCCCCTCCGTACATTCTTTAGTCCATGCGGAGCATCACTTTTAATTTTACAGCGCAGCATATGCCTACCTCCCAGCGTAGTTAGCGCTCTGAGCCGCGGTGTTTGTCTAGTACATGGAGTATCATTCAAAATACAGTCTTCCTGTCAGCGAGTGTACGCATTCTCTACATCGGTTAACGCTTCGGCGTCGTGGTATGTCCAGTACATGGAGTATCATTCATATACAGTCTTATTTCAGAGAGTGTATGTATTACCCTACATCGAAGTCAACATAGAGCCATGTGCTGTCTAGTACATGGAGTATCATTCATTTACAGTCTTATTGGCAGCGAAAGTGTATGTACCTCTACATCGAAAGTTAACGCTTGCGAACGGTGGGCAGTCTAGTACATGGAGTACCATTCACATATAGTCTTATTGTACAGCGAAAGTGTATGTACCCCTACATCGAAAGTTAACGCCGAGCCGGTATGTCTAGTACATAGAGTATCACGAGTATACAGTCTTAGTGGCAGCGCAGTGTATGTACCCCTACATCGAGTTAACGCTCAGAGCCGTGGTGTCTAGTACATGGAGTATCATTTAGATACAGTCCTACTGGCAGCGAAAGTGTATGTACCCGTACATCGAGTTAACACTTTCGAGCCGTGTATGTCTAGTACATGGAGTATCATTCATAGGCAGTCCTACTGGCGGCGAAAGTGTAAATGTACCCTACTACCGAGGCTAACGAACGTGTGTGTCTAGTACATGGAATATCATTCATATACAGTCTTACTGGAGGCGGCAGTGTATGTACCCCTACATCGAAGTTAGCGCCGAGCCGTGTGTCTCTAGTACATGGAGTATCATTCATATACAGTCTTTAGTGGCAGCGAGTGTGGCGTATAGTACCCCTTACATCGAAGTTAACAGCTCAAGCCGTGTGGCGTCCTAGTACATGGAGTATCATTCAGATACAGTCCTACTGGCAGTGAGAGTGTATGTACCCCTACATCAGTTAGCGCTCTGGCCGTGTGTATGTTCTAGTACATGGAGTATCATTCATATCCACAGTCTTACTGGCATGAATTAATGCACTTCTACATCTTGTTAATGCTTGAGCCGTGTATGTCTAGTACATGGAATATCATTCACATACAGTCTTACTGGCAGCGGTGTATGTATTCTCTACATCGAGTTAACGCCGCCGTGTGTGTCTGGTACATGGAGCATCATTTAGATACAGTCCTACTGGCAGTGAGTGTATGTACCCCTACATCGAAAGTTAACACTTTCGAACGCGTGTGTGTCTAGTACATGGAGTTATTATTTATATACAGTCTTATGTGGCAGCGAGTGTATGTACTCTACATCGTTTAATGCTTTCGAGCCGTGTATGTCTAGTACATGGAGTATCATTCACAGATCGTCTTACTGGCAGCGCAGTGTATGTGCCCCTACATCGAGTTAACGCTTTCGAGCCGTGTGTATAGTACATGGAGTATCATTCAAATACAGTCTTCCTGTCAGCGAGTAGTGTATGCTTCTACATCGAAGTTAACGCTTTCGAGCCGCAGTATGTCCAGTACATGGAGTATCATTCATATACAGTCTTTACTGGCAGAGGGGTGTATGTACCCTGTAGAGTTAACATAACGCTTTCGTGCGTGTATGTCTAGTACATGGAGTATCATTCTGAGGCCTAACTGAAGCGGCGGTGTATGTACCCTACATCGGAGTTAGCGGCTGAGCGTGTGTGTCTAGTACATGGAGTATCATTCAGGCAGTCTTAATTGGCATCAGTGTATGCACCCTACATCGAAGTTAGCGGCTTTCGAGCCGCATGCATGTCTACTACATGGAGTATCATTCATATACAGTCTTACTGGCAGCGAAAGTGTATGTACCCTAAGATCGAGTTTAACGCTTTCGAGCCTTGTAAGTCTAGTACATGGAGCATCATCTACAGGTCACCGTCTTAATTATTACGGCGTATGTACCCCTACATCGAGTTAGCATTTCGAGCCGCGGTATGTCTAGTACATGGAGCATCATTCATATACAGTCTTACTGGCGGCGAAAGCGTATGTAAATTCTACATCGAGTTAGCACGCTTGAGCCGTGTATGTCTAGTACATGGAGTAGTCATTCATAAGCAGTCTTTACTGGCAGAGAGTGTATGTACCCCTTAAGATCGAAGTTAACGCCGCGAGCCTTGTAAGTCTAGTACGTGAATTATCATTCTGAGCAGTCCTTACTCATGTTTAGTGTATGTACCTCTCGACATCGCGGTTAATCACCGGTGCCGCGGTATGTCTAGTACATGGAGTATCATTCCATATACAGTCTTACAGGCAGCCGTGTATGTACCCTACATCGAGTTAGCATTTCGAGCCGTTATTGTGTCTAGTACATGGAGAATTATTCATATACAGTCTTAGTGGCAAAGGTGTGTACCCCTTACATGGGAAAGTTAGCAGCTTTGAGCGTTATTATTGTCTGGTACATGGAGTACCCATTCACATAGAGTCCTACTGGCACGAAAGTGTATGTGCACTCTACATCGAGGTTAATATCGAAAGTGCAGGTAGCCATGTCCAGTATACGGAGCATCAGTCATTTAATAGTCCTACTGAGGCGGCGGTGCATGTTGCCCCTACGTCGAAAGGTTAAGCATTTCGAACCCGTTATTATTCTAGCAAGTACATGGAATATCATCTCATATACAGTCTTACTGGCAGCGAGTGTATGTACCCCTACATCCGGGATGCCTTTCGAGGAGCCGTATGTGTCTTTAGTACATGGAGGGAATCATTTATATACAGTCTTGATGGCAGCGAAAGTATGTACCCCTACATCGAAGTTAACGCCGAGCCGCGGTATATCTAGTACATGTATACTATCCATACAGTCTTTACTGCAGCCGGAGTGTATGTAATCTCAACATCGTTAACACCGGTCGCGTGTATGTCTAGTACATGGAGTATCATTCATAGGGCAGTCTTACTGGCAGCGAGTGTATGTACCCCCTACATCGAAGTTAACGCCGAATCGTTCGCATGTCTAGTACATGGAGTATCATTCATATACACAGTCTTAACTGGCAGCGAAAGTGTATGTAAAATTCCCTACATCGAAGCTAACGCCGAGCCGCGGTATGTCTAGTACATGGAGTATCATTCATTTTATAGTCCCATTGGCAGCGCAGTGTATGTACCTGGCTATCGGAAGTTAATTTGCCAAGCCGTGTGTCTAGTACATGGAGTATCATTCAAATACAGTCTTCCTATTAGCGAAAGTGTATCGCATTCTACATCGAAAGTTAACGCCGGTATCGTATGTCTAGCATACGGAGTATCATTTATAGTCTTTAATGGCAGCGAAAGCATGTACCCCTCACATCGAAAGCAATAATTTGCCGCAGGTATGTCCAGTACATGGAGTATCATTCATACAGTCTTACTGGCAGCGAGTGGCTGCAATTCTAACATCGCGGTTAACGCCGAGCCGTATGTCTACTACATGGAGCATCATTCACAGGCAAATCACTGGCACGAAAGTGTATGTACCCCTTACATCGGTGCTAACGGTCGAAACCCCTGTATGTCTGGCTACGAGTAAAGTATCATACATATACAGTCTTTACTGGCACAGCTACGTATGTAATTCCGGCGATCGAAGCTTAACGCTTCGAGCTGTGCGTATGTCTGAAAAGAATTGAGCATCATCCTACAGACAGTTCTTTACTGGCAGCCAAAGTGTACGTAAATTCCCTACATCGCGTTAAATCTACCAGCCGCAGCATGTCTGAAGGTACATGGAGCATCATCTGGCAGCGCAATTCCACCACAGCGAAAGTGTATGTACCCCTTACATCGAAAGTTAACGCTGAGCCGCATGTCTAGCATTACGTGGAGTATCATCTACAAGAATCTTACTGGCACGCAGAGTGTACTTACTCCCTACATCGAAAGTTAACAACCCTGTTTTCGCGTAGCGTCCAGTACATGGAGCATCATTCATAGCTCCAGCATTGGCAGGAGAGTGTATGGTACAATCATTATCGAAAGCTTAACACCGAAAATGCGTATGTCCAGTACATGGAGTATCAGTCACAGGCAGTCCTACTGGCAGCGAGTGTATGTACCTCACATCGCTAACACCGAGCCGCGTATGTTCAGTACATGGCATCACGAGAAGCGTTGTTCATCAGCGCCGGGTGTATAAAAATTTCTACATCGAGTTAACGCCAGATCCGCAGGTATGTCTGTCTAGGACATGGAGTATCATTTACAGAGTCTTACTGTCATAGCAACATTAAACTGTTACTGGCCTAAAAATGTCAGTGTACTAGTTCATGAATACCTACTTTTGATTGGTGAGAATTCAAATGCCAAATGAATGTACCCAATACATGCTTTCCTTTGTATTATTGAAACACATCCTCAAGTAAGAAGATACATATATATGCCTTGAGAAGGAAAGCATTGAAAGATAACAAGAAGAGAATATTGCCCAAGGCCAAGAGGTGAGCTGATCTGTGGGCTGGCCCTAATAAAAATGATTATAAAGTAGGATGGGCAACTACAGTTGCCAGCAGCAGCAGCAATGTGGGCAACAATGCTGCTGTGCAGCAAATAGAGAATCGCATTTCTGCTGAAAAGTAGATAATAATAAAAGCCAAAAGATTCCTATCCGCTTCTGAGAAGCAGAAGGTTAACAGGATTCCGCTGAAGAGCCGCCCTGCCTTAAATTTTGGAATACGCCTCAAGAATAATGATTGCAGCCATAAGATCCAGGGCCAAAAGCAACAATGTGCTAAGCCCACCTAAGTTCATGAACCAGGAATCAAAATTCCTCCTCACTACAGCCATTTAATAATGGAATGAAATACTACGCAATTTCATTAGCTAGGATGCATTACAGATAGGGCACAAGGGCTTCATGGATGGCCAGAGGTGAAAACCTGCGACAGATTCCTCTTCTATGGAGAGGTGGATACCATCCCAAATAAATACATATTAGACTACTGGGTGTAATGTCCAATAAGCCACTTAATTACAATTCCCCCCATCTCACACTCCTGCTAGAGATCCTCCTGCTAGTTGGAGCTTCTTTCTGAGCTCTAATCACACAAGCTTGCCCTGTTAATGCCTCCTCGGCATGGGACTAGTAATGACAGGTGTGGTCTCTGCATCAATAATTTGAGCCAGATCAGCAGTATGATGTCCAGGAGGAGCCTGGCTGGCCTTTTACTTACTGATCCTGCGCTGTCTGATTCCAGGTGTGAATAGGACGGCCCCTGGATGCTGCGCCGACTTAAGCTGTTGCTCTGGCCGACAGGAAGAAGTTCCTCCCACTTCATTCCTCCCCTGGCAAGCCAAGCAGACAGGATGTCCAATTCTCCCCAGATAAACTACGAGCCTCTGTGTAGCTCTTGGACTCCTACGCTTCATACTGGAAACATAATTGTACAACGAGAGAAAATCTTTTATCAGTCAAATAGATATTTGTGGTAATCAGATATATGATCTAGTTCGAATCTGACCCCCATCTACCAAATTTTGAATAACTTGCTGACTCACTCCCATTCCAGTAGCTGCTGAGGCGCACCCCTATCCTGAAAGAAATGAGATGACTACTCATTGGTGGGGTTTACCGAAGGCTAAGGCCTCTTAATGACTGCCTGAAATTGATATCTGGCTGAATTAGATTGGTCAAAATGAATGTGCTTGACTCTAAGCCTCAAAGTGGATGTATGCTGAGATATTGCTCCATACTCAGCCTGACAGGACAATGGATCCTATGGAATTGCTGTAAGTGTAACCGCTTACTCCCCCTGTTGGGCCTCATCTCCCTTTGGGTGTCAGAAAGGCCAAGGTTACTTGGCCAAGCTCTTCCGTAATATGACATCTTCCTTGCAATACCTGCTCTCTGGCCTTGTCTTACTCTTGTACCTAATCACCTACCCCAAAACCCAGCAAGGTAAATTGAAAAACTATGGAAAAGGCATGCTCCAAAGGATGATTTTGACAAATGGCAATTTGAAATGATAACTTAAAAGATCAAGTGTAATGGCCATGACATCTGCTGTTGTGTTTCCTTTACTCATGCCAGCAAGGAGCTTATGTATCAGGAAATGCTCTGTATAATGTGCTATCCCTTTGAGTTTATGATAAGTGGATAAAGCTGATATATATGTCTTTACAGTATGTACTCGAAAGTTGCCTCAAAGACATGTATAAATGAAGTGTACCATGTACACAATTATACTGCCAACCTGATCTAGATTATGCTACGCCGGAAGGTGTGCAAGGTGTTTATGGCAGTTTCATAAGCTGTCATGTGTTGCTGGAAAGTGACTCCTGAAGCAGCTTCTCCTCTGTGCCTCCTGGTCTAGATCTGCCAGATGTCTTGTGGTACTGGTGTTGTGTGTTAGATCTGCTGTTGGTGTTACTTTCCAAAACGTACCACTGAAATCCTCTGAAGAGCATCAGCAATAATATTTCTATCTTAAAGTTTATGTACTTAGCTTTTAAGAGGGATGTTATAATTGAGGGCACAACAGGACTATTAGTTTTCTAACTAGAGACATCACCTCGGGTTTTGGTGTAAGATCAGTTTGTTAATAATGAACTACAGCCTGATTAATGCTGAAAAGCACATTCCTATTTGCAATGGACTCCAACCTAAAGCCTGATTGAAAACAATAGGAAAACCTAGAAATGTTAGATCCCCTGGTCACGCTTGACTCCACTCCACTTTGGCCAGGACTATGTACCCAATGGCCCTGAAATATGCTCTGAAACCTGTGACTGCCTGCTGCATCTGGTGAAAAAGCTGCAATGTACTATTGTCATCCCAATGATCTCTGCTGGAAAGAGATCGAAATCTCCATTAAAAATTAGAAATAAATTCCAACCAGATGTTAAAGATCTTCTTTCACTGGAGTGTGTGTGAGCCGAATGCTATGAAAGCACAGATTTCACTGTACTAATTTTAATAACTAATCTACGCAAAATGCCCGTCTCCAGGGAGAATGGCCTGCAAATGAAGTTGAGTCTACCAACAAGGACGTAATTCTCGCCTTTGTTACCTTTTGCATCTGAGGCCAACATCTCCCACATCTGTTGCCTCACTTCCTGAATCTTGTTGTGAGGTAATTTCTACCTCCCCTGCCACTGTGTCGATAACCAACCCCAAGAACGTAAATGCAAGCTGTTGGTTGACAGGGTCTCTTTCAGGCACTCACTGGTACACCTAAGTCTCTTGAAGGAGGTGTAAACAGTGTGACAGATTGTCTTCTGCACTCTGTGCATCCGCTCACACCCGTAAGAAAGTACCATCTAAATAGTGCATCATCATTTGTTTGTCTGGGTAAGGTGTCTGCAATAAGCACCACTGCAAGAAATGTACTGAACATTTCCCAAAAAATGGAACATGAAATTGAGTAACCAAAAGCAACATAATACTTCCTTGGAAGGATACCAAGTAATTTCCAAAACTAGCAGGATGTATGGGAAATGATGCGGTGCCTGACTTGATGTCAAACTTGGATAAAATGCACCTGGACCTAGTCTCTGTACATTTGCACTGCTTCTCTTGAATCGTGCATAGGTAATGCTGGAACTCTGTTGAGAAATAAGGATCCCAAAGAGAGATGAGGAATTAATCTGCAAGCCAGCCAGGGTATCTTTCCATTGTTACTTTTAGGAGCTGCCAACTCCTGTTTCTTCGGCACAAGCCCACTAGGTGATACCTGCATGTTCTTAAAGGGTGGTTGATAAATGGCCCCAATTCTTCCCAAATTCAACTCCTTATCCAGTTTTATTTTGAATAACATGTAGACCACCTGAGCCTTATTGATTTTAAGTTGTTCACCCACCTGTATGAACGACAACCCTGTACCCAGTGTGTAAAACGAAAAAACCTGATTGAACACCTGAAAATAATAACCTTGCATGATGTTTATGCATACCTATCACTGGCAAACAAAGCCAATATGGGCATATTTTTCAAATTTTTACTGAGTTGGTGCCATTGAAGCTAAGCTTTGATGTATCATAATGCTTGTCTTGAATGAAAACACGCTGCTGTTTTGGGGTCGTGAGACCCTGTCCTGTTCGAAAGCAAATGTGAAGCCCTGCATGAGGTGTGCTGCCACATTTTCCACACTTATGCGGATATCTACATTGACAGCCTTGGAATATTTTTTGACTCTTATTGAAATCCCAAATAAATGTTACTTGGGATGGTCTATTGCCAGCATTGGTGCTGCTAATCCTGTGGCAATTCTACCATACCTGATTTAATTTTTGATCTTGGTTTTGTTGTGGTATCATGGAAGTGCACACAACCCATCAATTCTGGCCCCATTGTCTCAGTGGATCACGAGCCATTCTTGGCAACGAAACTGTTTATCATACATTATCCAGCTACCATTATCCAGCTGTCACCCCTAAATGACAGCCGCATTTTGTACTGCTTCCATATAATACGACAGAGCATCTCCTGCACGTGGAAGCAAGAATGTTTTGGGTAAGGTAAATAGTAGCATATTGCCCAGGCTATTTTTAAAATGATCAAATTAGATTAATATTTCTTTCTGCATTTTATCATTCATATATGCCCAGAAAAGCAAAACACTTTACTTTTGGAAAATAGGTTCAGTGAAACCAAAAATACAGCCATTCTTTTACCTCAACTCACAGCTCCACTTTTCCATCCTGATCCAATTTTTTGAGAAAAACATGTCCAAGGTCGACATTTTTAATTAAGGTGAAAATGATAAAACATAAGTAAAAACTGTATAAATATGTAAAAGCATGTCTGTCTCTTCTTTGACATAGCTTTCAAATTGCCTCCAAAATGTGGGCACAATTGTAAAAAGTGTCAAAATGTTTGGTAATAATACAACATAATCTTAACATATTTGTGGATTGTAACCGCCTTCATTGGTAATATTCATAACATAAAACAATATTCTTTCACCTAAGTTTTATGAGAATGAATTGAGTGGAAGCCATCTTCAAACGCTTCATTTTATGGAAAGATTCATGCAACAAGATATTCTAAAGACAAGCAAAACATCAATAGATTTATTCTCCATAGTGTAGATATCACTCTATAATCAAATGGCTTAATGCTATATTTATTGAAATAATCTTTATCTGTTTTTATAGTAAATGGCTATTATGAACAAAACAAAATAAACATTTAATGGGACGGAAATGACCTAAGCCGTGAATGATTAACGCTACACCGTGGGTAGATACCTACACTTAATGAAATTACACAAGAATATAATTATGCCATATATAACAAATATAGGATAGATAAGGCATCATGAGAAATTTTGTAAAATATTTTCAAAAGTGATGTTAGATGATATCTACATTTGTCCTTCAATCATCTCTAATGATGTTCCAGCAACTATGCTAAATGATAACACAATCCATATTAAAGCATTTGGTGTAACTTCTGTATATCTCTGATTCTGAGGTACACTACTGAGTCATAAATTCAATTTTTCTAGCATCATCATCTTCCATGAATGCATTTCACATCTAATAATATCTTGGGTAAAAATCCTCCTACCCTTTACTAACAATCTGACATGAGCAGCATTTGATCCTGGCAATCTTTATGCTTTTAATTTAGTAGCTATACAGAAATGTGCCACGATTCAGATATATTTGAATATATATCTTTTTCATTCTACAAAACATTTCATAAAATGTTCCTCCTGGAGGTTCATAAACTCCAGGATCATAAAGATAAGTATACTCATATTTGATTATTGTCTACATTTCCTTAAATATGATCTTTTTAAATATGATTATTGAGATACCACTCATTACAGCTTGAACTTTAGATAAATAACACCATCTGTCAGCATTGAGTGAGTGCCATTGATGCAAGATCTACATATATATCTGTCCACCTTGTTTATAAGTGTTAGGATGGACTGGTGCGTAGACATTTTACATCCTTTGTTTGAGATTTGTTAATGTATCTATTAAATAAAAGTTATTGTTTATCCATTAATTGTGTTGCCTTTATCTACCTTGATGCATATTATAACCTTAGGGTACCATTGGGGACATACATGCGTTAAAATCTATGATTTTGCAACTCCAATGGAGTCCAGAAAACATTCCTGCACGCTATACCTTTGCAAGCCTCTGTGGGGAAAGTCTGATTTCTCCATGTAGTACATGAACCGCTGCCCAGCTGTCCAACACCTCTTCCACACAGCTCTCTGTTTTTTTTATGCGATCTGAAAATTTGCAATAAATACAACTGAATCACTAGATGATCAGTATAATATTTACGGGTGGTATTTAAAATAAAATGGAGATATCATGATACACTTTTACTCGCTCCATACATATTGTTCTTGCATTGATAAGTCACCCAAGATGCACTACAACAAAAGAAGTACGTAGACATTATGATTGCAATGACATGTTGCCCGGAATAATACATTTTAGCAAAGATATGTAAGTCTCCATTCTGTCTTTTATGTTGGAGATTGCATTTCTACATAACCAAGGGAAATCACTCTAGCGGTTAGTACTCGAAGCTCGACTCAAAGAAATAGCAACTACACCTGTTGTAGTTTGTCTGTGATCCAGGAAGGGGACGCAAAATGTGCTAAAATCCACCTCCGATATGCAGTAGCCGCCGTCGCCAAGCAGATGACAACTTTACAGGTAACTGGTTCCCCTGGGGACATAACCCAGGCTTTGCTGTCAGAGATGCGGGAGTCATGTGTTGAGCCAGGCCAACGTGCTACGATGTCGATGATCCGGTCGTCGCCAATCACCATCCGTGTACTAATACTGTGGTAGTGATGCCTGTTAATGAATTCATTCCCTCACCACGGATGGGGCCTGAACTTAGAAATGTGAGTGCCATCAATGACGCCTTACTATACCGGGGAAGCTGGCAGTGTGATAAAATCGACGCTGGCGTCAGTTCCATATCCTGGGCCGGGAAAGGCGATGTAAATCTACGGACCATACGCTGACTTCCCAGAGTGATTTCAGCGTTTGTCTGATGGACTCTGAGATGGTGGCTATTGAGTCCACGTCATCGCCATTGCACATCTGAAATTTGCCAGTTGCAAGATAACGCAAAGTGACGAGCACTTTGTAACGCAGGACACTGCACAACCTGATGCGTTATGGGACTTAGTCTGTGTTCTAGTAAATCGCTAGATGAAATAATACTGTTTCTGGCCAAATCTGTACCTTTGTAACAGCCCATTATCATCTACCGCATGCAGAACTTCTTCTTTCATTAAATACCTTTGGAATACGTGTGGCAGCCTATCTTTGTTTCACATGACTTAAGCCAAAAAGATTATCTTGGTTTCACTAAGGTGAGCTTTTAATAGTTGGCAAAAATGACAAAAACAAGTCTAAGTCTGTTGATAAATATGACTTAAGTTTTACCACACAAAACCTGACAAGTCGAAAAAAACGAGAAAACTAAGCTCTTTTAACTGACTCTAAGCTCTTTTAACCCCCTGGCTGAGTTTTTTCATAAGCGCACATTTTCACAGCTCGAAAGTGAACGCTGCGCGAGACCACTCATGCGGTCCTGGGATCTATGTAAGGCTATAAATTCATACAGAAATGTAGAATATTAAATTCCTATCCGTTGGTATATAAAGAGGCTATAAACTACCTTGGCGGTTTGAGAAATAGACCTTGCTAAATGTTGTCCAAATTTTTGTTATGCGTTAAAAACAGTAACTCTCCATTTTTATCGCGCAACTGATAAAAAGCACTGCGCTACGAATCTTTTAATGCGGCATCTCTTTATTTAAAAGTGTTAGCGAAGAAAATACAGCCTTGATATCCGAACGACATAAGCGTATATGAATCAAGCCTGGCGTGCTCGTGCATAATCGCCATATACGCCTTAACACTAAAATGACCCGCAAATAAATGTCAAAATGTATTTTCTCCATGACGTCAAACGACGACAGAGAGGCCATAAACGGCACGATAAGCAAGTACAATCTGCTATGTAACACTAGGTCAATGTAACTCAGATCACTTGGAGAAAAATGCTGTGGATAATGGACGCTTACATTTTCGTTATTTTGAGCATTCATGGTGAACTCACTATTCCAATTCAAAGTTCCCAACGTGAATGCATTGGTAGTTCTAATAATTTTAGTAAGAGAAAGATGACAACGTATTACATGTGAAAGCACGTATGAAAGGATTTGGATGGCCCTATCCGATAAGTATAAGTTAGTTCTTAGATTCCCATATTCTCCTGTTTGTGTAGATACCTGACTAATTTGCATCGTTATTACCAGAGCACAGCCATCTTCAAATGTAACGAAATTGCTGGTACACATAACATTTTATTTATCATCGCTTGTTCTTATGGATTTATGATTGCTGGAAACGATTTAGTACCGGTATGCTGATTAGCATATATCTCACTTAATTTCCATTCATTGTAAAGGTGCTGTCCAGACTTCTAGTCAGAATCATAACACTCTTTTAGACAAAAACATGTTTAATTGATTTTTCCATTTAAATAGTGTCCTTACATATCAACAATTAGACAGTTTGATAGTGCATTCCTATTGTGACCTCAACACGCACCTGTTTGGCATCAATTTAACGTAAGCAGGAAATAATATTCTTACAACACCCGGAATACTTTTGGTTTTGGGGATAAGAATTTTGTTTGTTTATGATTTACATGAAGCTATTTCTCTCACACAGTATGCAAATGAAAGATGTACAAAGATAGCTTTTATATATGGAACTATATATTAGAATATGGATATAAGATTTGTCCATTGAATCTAATACATGAGATGGCATATATATTTTCTCAACAAATTTCCATAAGTGAAAGGAGTTTGACATCCTGTCTTCTGCACATTATTTAATCGAAGGCGAATTGAATATATATTATCGAAAACAATGATAGAGAATCATAAACGTTTCCAACAAACGCGCACACCTGCTGATCTACATCATTCTTTGTCTATAAAACGACACAAAATTATGCACGAACAGCATAATTCCCTTTAAATATGTGTGTAGCAAGACTTATACCATATATAAAATCATTGTCATGAATATTACTAGTCTTGGCTATAAGGTTGAATTATATCACTGTTCATTAACCTGTCTTGATAAGGAAATTGCAATATTAGTCCAAATAAATTGAATATTGTACGTCATAGAAACTAAAGCAATTGCAGTTATGGCTACGTTTGATCTTCTAACACTTGTGTAAAGGTTTAAAATATGGTGCATTGCAATAAATATAGCCAATTTCTTATGTAAATATGGATTCAAAATAATCAAAATCAAAGAACAAAACACTGTAACCCTATATGCATGTATGATATGATATTGAAACAAGGCTAAATGTAGATACTGAAGTCAGTTTCTGAAAAAGCATCCGAATCCATCCGCAAAATATATACATCATAATACTGGATATGTGAACAAAGGATATGGCGATTGCGTTTACTCTTGTTCCAACTGACCTTCACCCCAAAGAAATTGCCTAATATGTACAACAATGTTGACGTATGACATCACTACTACACCGATTTCTTACAAAATGGCGGGCTTAGCTGGACAAGTGGTACACAGGATTTTGCGAGGACCCTTCCACTGATTCAGGGATCAGTTTGTACATAAATATGAGATGTAAGTAATCAGAATGGATTCTGACTATCTGTGTATTGTTATATGTTTTATCGTTTTCACTTATACGTAAGAGAAAAGGACAGAAAATGCAGATAATTACCAGTTGTCGTTCTATGCAGATTTTATGTCAGTCATGGCGTCATTGCCAAAATGCAAAACTTTGATAATTCTTTATGAATTATCAAATCATTGCATTGTATCTATTTATAATTTCCCATTTTGCTACGATACTCTTTCCATGTATATTCTAGCATTGAGCCACAAAGCAATGAATAGATGGATGAATGCTTGAAAATTCAGGAAAATGCTGCGCAGTGTAAAATCGGAATTTGTCTTGCCGACATTCTCAGCCAAACGCAGTCTTCAAGCACAGCGTTCAGTTTCACACCTAACATGTTTCCTTGTCTCATTTTATCTAGATAGCATATTGGTGATACAGAGACCAGCTCTAAATTGATTCTAAACGTATGGGGAATTTAGTTGATGCATTTCAGCTCGAACAAGCGAAATATACCGATGCAATAGGCGTCCTCAATACCGGCCTTCGAAACGCGCAGGATTTGGTAAACACTATCCAATATGGCGGAAAGCGCTCTACGGTACCCGTGTATGCATTTTCGAAAACATCCCAGCCGATTCTAGATTCATCGGGCAATCGCTCTTAGAATTATAATTAGCGAAACTAAGTGTAAAACTGAGACAGTGATCATAAATATGTTATTCTCAAATTCACATCATAGTAATTATCCGATT
>NW_025766821.1:0-16837 GCF_003918875.1 Haliotis rubra | reverse complement strand
ATGACCAGTCTGTATCTGTTAAATTTGCTGGCTTAGGTATTATTAAAGTATTGACGTCATTCTATTAAAATAAAATGAATATTACTATGAATAAGTATGATGTTTTAAAAAACCATCAATCCCATTGTGCCCACTATGTATACCCGATGCCGCGGTGGCTGGGCGGGTAGGCGTCTGACTTTGTGTGCTGGAGATTAGGTGCCTGATTTATAACATATATACTCATGCCAATAATGGTTGTCACCCCCGTCCCCAGCCCCCACCCCCTCTCCAATAAAAAAAAATTGAAGGGGGTGACAACCATTATTGGCATGAGTATATAACATATGTTATATGTATACCCGAGTATGAAAATATGAAGAAAACTATACATATTCTTATAACATGATGTTATATTTGGGATTACATTTTCTCAGTATAGTACAGATGCTATTACTTTTGTTGGGTTGAGTACCATCAGGAGTTCGAACCCAAACCAGACACTAATCGCCAGCACACAAAGTCAGACGCCTTACCCGCTCAGCCACCGCAAGCTGAAAGTGTAATCCCAAATATAACATGTTACATTTAACCACTTTCCTAAATGACATTTATTGTATTTATAGCTTTCGGGCGTGGGAGCCGAGGCCAATTCTACACTTTATCAGAGGGGTATACAAAGTCCGCGGTCCTGACTCCACCAGTTGTCCGACATCCTATCTGAAATGCAAGTCGCGGTGGCTAGACGCTTTTCCCCATTTGACCACTTTCTAAAATTTTACATTGTGTATTCAGCATATACATCTCGCCAACTCGTACTTACCGTATATACTGACGACTTGGTACACTTTGTAACAGAGAACATGCGTAGTTAGATATGTCTTTATTTAATAGTTTTGATGCCTGCTTTTCTTTTTAACATTCATATGCAAACACAGTCTCAGTTTGTCACGACATTTCACTATTTCAGTCTATTTCACTGAAGAGCTATAATCTGTTGTAATGCAAAATTACCTGTGATGACTCTCGGACCAGATTCCCCATGCGGTAAAATTTCCGTACACTTTAATTGCTGGTATGCTTTGATATGACATCAATCTTGGCGCTGAGTAAAGAGGAATAATTCTTTTCAGATTCTAGTTCATGGCAGAGAGAGTCTTACATTCACTCACAATTTAGGTCTCTAGAGTAATTGACCAGTTATTTCATGGGTATCTATATCCAAAGATACTTTAATTTTCGTGAAGATCTGCAAAACCGACAAGATATCAATGTAATATTAAGTTCCTTATGATGGCAAAAAGAAGCAGGATAGATTCTCTTTGTAAGACACATACAGATATCTCCTTGACGAGATGTTTTCATCCACTTCGAACTTTGAGGCCGTTTCTTTTTCAGTTATAAGATACGGGATAAAATTGTTCATCCTTATTTATATCCTGGCGGAATGACAAATGATTGTAAATGTGGAAAATAGTTTGAGGTTGACTCACCGAGGTGACCAGCTTTGTTTCCATCCACTTTGTGCCCCATGCAGTGACTGTGGGAAAGTGCTTTTCGCAACATATATACGCTACCAGCTTTAACGTCATACGTTGCGTGCGGCAGATAACTCCTAATCTCGCCCATAGAACAAAAGCGACATGTGAGTGCCAGTGGACGTGTGGTGTCAGATTCAATTTGCGGATTCCAGTGATTGAATTACACATGCTTACTGACGTAGAAGGTAAAACGTGTTTGAGATGATACCGCTTCATCGACCGATGAGAGTTGTGTCTCAGAGTCGAGTTCTTTAAGATAAACCACAAAGGCAGTCATATAATCCTACTACCGTCCATTACACCAATATTTTATCACTTATTGCGCCAGTGCTCGGGGCGTCCAGGAGTCCAGATCACTGCGCATTCTAAAACACATTTGCGTCGCTTTATTGTCGTTCCTGCTGGGTGTAGTGGCGATTTGACAGTAACGACGTTATTTAATCATTAAGCCGCTGCCATTACAATTTCTATTCGTAATCTACTAGAAAGTGTTGCTGTAAGGATGTTCCTGACATTTAAAATGCGTCCTTATCACAGTCATTTGCCCCGTCCCATAATTAATATACATTACGTTTATTACTTTAAAATTGATTGACAACAATTGTTTTATGGACTCTTTGTGCCGTCCCGTTAAAATTTCGAAGACGATTTTCTCTTTCACAGAATTATTTTGGTCTTTGTTTACTTTTGCTTTAGATTTAGTCTCACTGAAACATTTCAATGAGTAATAATTCTTCCAATTGTATATCAGAATATCTTGTAGTCATTCAAAGAGCATGACTCATTCCATGTTCTTGTTTCCAACATGTCTGGCATGTTTTCCACCCAGACTTGGAGTCGCTTGGGCAGCTCAGATTACAATCATGTCTACGAGCCTGCAGAAGATTCATTCCTGTTCCTTGATGCCCTGGGCAAGAACATGGCTTCCTTACTAAGCTGAATTACTGAAACCACAGCTGAGTATAATTAATCCTGAGCCTTGTTTATGTCTGTTGTAATTTTATTGCTATTATAATTTACTATCAAGATTACGCGGAGTCCCTAAACTGCAGTAGCAGGAGCCAGTTCAGTCTGTGATGAAGTGTAATTAAACCAGTCACCCTGAGCTCATAGTTCATGCACCAAAGAGACATGGTATTAACCGTACAATCTCGGCTATGTAGTGGAGACAGTTAATTATTTTCCTCAAATGTATATTCAAAACTGATTTCTAAAATACATGTGGTAACATATCAGCATCTGTCAATGGATCCCCTCTGTGGGAAGGAGTTAGCCAAATATGTGTGTAAGCATATTTTGTCACAGACAAGACCTAATATGTTTCCACATGCTAAAACCATATACTGATCATCCTTAGCCATAACTTACAAGTCTTGGGGTCCATGGATGACCCCAGCGTTATAAGAGGGCACCATGTTACATACGCGCTTGTGGCATAGGGCCAAATAAAATCGTATTTTCAGCGGACTGCTTGCTTAAGCTGCCATGTGGTACATTCAATGCCCACTCAAAACCATACGTATCATCGGATTGAACAAACCAAACAAACTTTATGTAAAAATGATAATAGGAAGAGTTGCAATCAGAGCATCACCCTAAGGCGTGATAATTCAGCATTGTTGTTCCTGTTATGCTGCCTGTTATTCAACTAATCGAGAAATAGCAATCGAGCTGTGTACATATTGTTTTTATCCAGTTTAATTTGTTGATATGAATTCAGCCAGAAATGGTATTAATATTAATGCATTTTACCACACTGGATTGTTTTAAGGGTGGAAATCTGTATTTTGAAACAGAATGTATTTCAGGTTATTGAAGATTTCAGGCCAACAATTGTGGTAGCACTGGAGATTTCACGTTATTGAGATTTTAGACCAACAGTGTGCACTGGAGATTTCAAGTTATTGAGATTTTAGACCAACAGTGTGCCTGGAGATTTGGTTCTGGATCTGGAGTCTGCATCACCTTCCTTGCCAGGATGCTGGGACCCACTAGTGTGTATATGTGAGAGTCTACAGCTGCCTTCATTCACAGTGTACAAAGGCCCAGTGGTCAACATGGCCGGGAGGCTCCTTTAACTTGCATCTGTTTAGATACTAATCTTCCTCTGTTGGCTTGGGATCCCAGATCTGTCCTCCGGAGTGATATTGCTGGCATAAGCAGCATAAATCCTTCCGCCCTCCCTCACTCAGTTATGGGGGCTGTGGGGTAGCCTAGTGGTTAAAGCGTTCACTCGTCACGCCAAGAACCTTGGTTCGATTCCCCACATGGGTACAATATATAGAAGCCCATTTCTGCTGTCCCCTGCCATGATATTGCTGGAATATTGCAAAAGCAGCGTTAGTTGAAACTCACTCACTCCAGTTATGATATCATATCCAGTATATTTGTCCATTTTGTTGTCATTTTAAATGCAAACAATTTCAAAAATTACCATCCAGTCAATTTACCGGATTTGCAATGAAAACCTGTGCTGTGTAATAGATGATAGGAGGCAGGAAACAATAAGAACCTTAGAGCACTCAAGCATCAAGAAAGTATACATTCAGAATGGAAACTTTAATTGTCCTATTGTTTGTTGTATAGGACCATGCTCAGTGTATTACAGATGTAAATAATGTAGTGATTGATATTATGATCAACAATCCATGCCATCAGTGTAGAGCAACACACAATCAACTATGCTCCTCAGGCTCAACAGAATATGCTGCCTCAAACAGAATTTATGGTTTCAGTATTTATCAGTATTTATATTTTGAGGGGTGGGCTTTTCACCAAGGCCTAACATTTCAAGAATGACTTTCAATATCCCAGATCAACCAATATGCCATAAATCACTGAACATAACATAATTTTATCATAGCTTCGGTGTGTTCAGGAACATATTAACATGGGTTACCTCCCCTTAGACTGAATGGTGTCTTGCTGCTGTAGGAGCACAGATATCAATGTGAAGGCAGCTTGCATCACTTCTAGGGACACAGCCACCAGGAACTCGGTCACAGCGTGGGAGCCTGTCGTCACAGATCTGGTATGTTGTGGTGGTCCATCAAATACAGGGAACCACATGTGTTGGATCTTAACAGAGTAGGGACATGAAAAGAGTAGAAGCTTACTTTAATAATATTGGGAAGATTATTTGTGCATTTAGCACTCTGTTCTTGAAACAAACATGCACTCTGGTGGTTATGGGACATGATTATTAAGATACCATTTACTTACCAGAGCTGGAATATTGGCTTGACAGCCTTAGAATAAACATGGACTTTGGCTGGATTTAAAATGCATATTGGTTTTATAAATATTTTATTTAGGAAGTCATTGATTATTCTTGGCATTGAAACCCCAAGATACCCAAAACATAATTTAAAAGTAGTGGCATTGTCATTTTCTTGCGAAATATTTCACTAAATATTGTGAAGAGTCTACTATTCTTACAGGTGAACTGTCTATCATCTCGCCTCTCAGGTTGCATTGATGTGTTGCTCTTCAACCCACCATCACGTAGTCAGCCTAGTCAGGAGGTAGGTAGGGTGTTGCTGTCAACTCTCCGTAGGGTACTGACTCTCTGTAAAGAGGGTAGGGTGTTGCTGTCAACTCTCCATATGACAAGCAAACTATTGAGACTGACGACATTCGACCCTTGACCTTGCTATGCTACCAGCGCTAATTTTTCAATGCTCAACAAGGTTAGAGTTCCAGTCGATGTTTTCATTGCTGCATGCTGTAATGTATGGTACAATTGTTAAGGTTGGCACCGGTAAGAAAGTGCATAATGGCACAGGTACATGTGACGAATGTGAGTCAGAAATATCGTCAATATTAAACCCAAGTTCAAACGAGCCGTAGGTGATTGAACATCAAGAGCTGAGCTCCTTATGACATCCCCTAACAACGGGCATGATAATGGCCTGTCGTCAAGCAATTTTGGGGCATTATCAAATTGCAGAGGCGCGCTCATTTCTGTTAACATGCGGGCGTTCTAATGACAATTCTATGCATTCTAACTATAATATTGTTTTAACTATTCTTGCCTGACATTGCTGTGCACTATTTGTGATAAATGTTTCCAAACTTGACTGACCTACTGTAATTTTTCTCGATTTTAATAGTGTTTCTCCAATGGAAATACAAACAGATATTTTGCTCCAAATACCATGTCTGTGCAGTGACATTTCTGAGCATCTATATCTTTATTCTATTGCAAGAACATATCTGGTCAGTTTATCTAATGCAAAGATCAAAATAGCCAGCGAAGCAGTAAAGACCAACCCAAAAATGATTTGTTTTGAAAGCTGACATCTGATTGGTTAAAGAACCAGCACTTACTTTGGAGTGGACAGTCAGTCAAAGTTTGTTGAGGTTCACTGGGAAGGCAGAGAAGTATCCTGTTTCAGAGTTCTGAATTTATCTCTATCATCACTGTTCCTGTACATAGGTGGGGAGCACAGACATTGAGGCATCATGGGCAGGAGGTATCAGAGGCCGAGAGGTCGTGGACAGGTTATTTCCCTTGGTTTCATCGATCTTGTCACCAGAGGGTGTCTTCTACCTTGTCATTATCAAGGAAAATAATCAAGGTGATGATAGGCTTGAACAAACATACTACTTTTGTATTTATATTCAGAACAATAATCAATATTCATATCACCACAAGTGAATCTGTGAAGTGATATAGGGTAGAGATTGGTCTGCAATGCATAATCTTAGATTTATCTTTATTTATGGTAAGTTTCCACTTTGCTGTCCAGGAGTAAAGGCAGTCTAGGAGTTTCTGTAGCTTGTTTTTTGTCAGGGCTATTAACACAATGTCGCCGGCGATATAGTAGTAGAGACACATTGATATGGTCGATGTCCACCCCACATTGTAGTTTGCTTATTTCACTGGCAAGATCATCTATATACATGGAGAACAATGTCGGGGATAAACAGCAACCTTGTTTGACTCCAATATTCACATCAAACCAGTCAGTCATTTCTGTATTAACTTTAAACGCAGCATTTCACGTCCTTGATATAGGGATTGTATTGCTGATAGAAACTGTCCTTGTATTTGAAAGCGAATAGTTATCTTTAACCATAGTAACTGTCTTTGAACTGAGTCAAAAGGCCTTCTTTATGTCGATAAAGCATAAGTATGTCGAGAGTTTTGATATCTTTTTCTGTTGTACATAATCTTGGTCAATGAAATGTATATGGTCTTGACCGCGATCTACCCCTTCCTAAATCCGTTTTGTAGATCATTAAGGAGGTCTTGTTGTTCTAGCCAATTGCTTAATCTAGTATTTAATATTTTAGCATATATCTTGTATGGAACTGAGGAGTAGTGTTATCCCCTGTAACTGGCTGGGATTCTTGGATCCCCTTCTCCTGACTTAGGGATGGGAGTTATGATTCCCTTTTGCCATGTTTTGGGAACTAGGCCTGATCCTAAACATAGTGTTGAACAGTCCATGTAAAATATTTATACTGTTAGTGTTCTTTAACACTTCAACTTGGAGCTGGTCAATTCCTGGAGCTTTGTTTTAATTTCATACTCTGGACAGCTTTGATAACCTCAAGCTTTGAGATAGGTTAGTTTAGTTCTTCATCTGTTTACCGTTTCATTGGTGGGTTCACACAATTGTTCATGTTCATTAGGTTTGTGTCAGTTGGGGGTCGCTTACATAGAATATAGTAACTGTGGGTGAAGTAATTTACTAAAGTCATTCTTCCATCTGTCCATGACAATGGTTTGATCTGAAGTAATATCGCCATGTTCATCTATGACTTCACTGGGGATGAGTATCTTTTCTTTCATTTTGAATAAACCCTAATTTAACCAATGTTTTTCCAAAAGAAAACCAAGGAATCACTCTAGTTGCTTCTGTTTTTCTTTTGGAAATTTCTTTTATACCTTCTATGAAGTTTATCAAAATATTTTCGGGCTTGGCAGAAATCATCTCTTAGAGTTTTATTTTAATTGCACAGCTGTTTTTACTTTTATCCATTTCCTTTCTTTCTCACAGACATCGTTCCAAGCATTTTGTAATTCGTCACCCCAGTAAGCTTTTTCCTCTGTCCTTGTGTTTTTGTTGTCCATGTGTGTCACCTTTTGGTTGAGTTTTGATTGCATTTCTTCTGTAATAACTTCTATCAAAGAAATCATAGTTCGTATCAACATGCCAATCGTAGCATTTGTTTTGAAACCACAGTTTGTCAATGCCCTTAGGAGATGAGGCCATTCAAAATGCCTGGTTGTTTGATAAGAGCATTGGCTTAGTACGTTTGGTACACCCTGGTTTAGGTTTGTCAATCAGGGGAAGAGCATGTATGACCATCCTGGCAGCGATGTTGAAAGCTACACCAAACCCAAGGTCAATGAAGATATCTATATAACAGGCCACAAGGGCTATCTAACTTCATTTAGACGTGGACCAGTGACAGTTGACGCATCACCTTTAAGCCGCCCTCGTTTTCACTCATGAATAATCCACAATACAAACTCTTCGTACCCGGATGCCGAAAAAATGGACACGATTTTACATGCTCAGGGCTGAAGGGAAAGGAGATCCTTATCATTCTATAATGCGTGGAGGAAAAATCTGCCATGATGTCTGTCGATCGATATTTGGAACTGTATGACCCAGAGTGGAAGAAAGATAAACCAAAAAGAAACCTCAGAACAACCTAAGATTAATTTTGTTACCCCTACTCAACAAGTGGTCGAACAAGCCAAGGCTCTTATTCAGATGCAGAAGAAAGGGGAATATAAAGTTGGAAGTTCCTCCCAGTTTCCCATGAAGAAACGGAAGACGACTTTTAGATAAAAAAGCAGTCAGTAGACATGGTTCCCCGCCATTTAGACTCGGACCACCATGCAGTCAACAACGTGTCCCGTGTGCTATATGCGCCTTTTTCCAGAAGGGATGCTTAGACATCTCAGGAATCAACACAGACAAGCAATGCAGCCACCACCACCACCACCACCACCACCACCACCACGAGCACCACCTCACCACCACCACCACCACCACCTGTGAGTGCAAATCCAGTGCAACCACATTCATCCAGAGTACTACTGCAGTCATTGGAAGAATGTAGACTGATACACCCCTTCACCATGATTGTCTCAGGGCCCACCTCCTGCGGAAAACGTACTTAGTGAAACAGATTCTAGAACGCATGAACATTAAACCTTTATCCTGAACGTATTATATGCTCTACAAAGCGATGGCAGCCCTTGGTGTATAATGCCATTCAAACCCATGTTTATCCCTATGTGGAATTTCATCAAGGCATTCCTTCTGATCTCGAAAAGGATGCATTTCTGGACCCCAGTTTTGTGAACGTGGTTATCCCTCGATGACTTCAATGTCTACTGCCAGCAAAGACCCACGCATTACAGATCTGTTTACAGAAGGAAGTCATCATCGTAATCTCTCAGTGATCGCCTTGAACCAGAATTTGTATTTCAGTAAGGATCCCACACAACGAAGAAACTGTCATTGTTATCTGCTTCGGTTCAACAACCCTATCGATCAACAACCCATCATGACTTTGGCAGAGGCAGATGTATCCAGGTAACACAGACCATTTCATGGAGCCGTTTCAAAGGGCTACCCAGAAGCCTTATGGCTACTTGTTGGCTTGATCTAAAACCCCAAACACCTCCCCATTTGCGACTTTGTCCCAACGCATTCAGTTTAAAAGGACACCTCCAAGCCAGGACCATTCAGTCCTGAGTTAGATGTTCAGCGTGAGCAGACGTGTGAAGAAAAACCTCTCAACCATGCCATCTTGTGATGACTGTGAACTCGCGTTTCAAGATGTGCAAGATTTTGCAAAACACAGAAGAAACTGGTGTCCCGAAAAGTCTTCAGTGGGTCCCCTCATGGGACACCCCAAAGTGAAAAGGCGGTGTGAGGAAGACAACAACTTTCACCTGTAAAGAGACCACGTCCCTCTGTCAGATTGTGACTATTGTGGTCAAGTGTTTAGCACTAACCATAATTTTTTACAAAGACATTTACACGATAAAACAATGTCCTGAAATGGAAAATGAGGATGATGATGTTGAATCATTAAGCGATGTCACACATGGCAACAGGAAAAATAAGATGGCTGATCTCGAAGAGCAAGGTATAAGACAAATGTATTCACGTAATGCGTGAGCTGAATAAAGACTTTTTGGATGAGAAACGACAGCCGTACATAAAAAGAGGTTTAAACGAAGACATGATTCAAGCCAAACTGAACAAATTGATGTGGAGCACGTTTAAAGAGACGTATGCCCGATTTATTACTTATCTGTACCATATGCAATATGGTCCAAAGACACAAAGGAATACTGAAACAAGTAAAAGACACAAATAATATGTATCATGAAGTTATTTCAAAATTGTACCAATATAAGTCTTGGGTCGAAGGCATAGACCAAAGATGAAGACATAACATCTGATGAAGAGAGTGAAGGACAGGTGGATGAGGAAGGGTAATAAGACAACAGATGTAAATTAGGCATTTGGGAGAGCTCCTATCCCAATGTCTACTCATTTGAAACGGAGCTAATAAACAATGAAATCTGTATATCTCTTGTTTCTTAATGTATTGTACCCATGAAGGTCTGCTACTACCTTCAGTAACCCATGCTTGTCGTAAGAGGCGACTGACGGCATGTGAGTCACCTATGTGTCACATGATGTCAAATAAGTGTCATAAACATGGACATAAGATGGGTTTTTTTATGTTTGCAATTTGAGAGTAAAGTTTTTAACATGTTGAGTAAAAGTTTTACAGGAGAACACATAGTTCTTATTCAGTGATATATATATTACAAATGCTAATTCATTTCATCGCTGTACAATCAAATTTTTCTCAAATTGTCCTCACTATTTCCTGTATTTTGTAAGACACTTGTCTCCCTACAGAAGCTGACCGCTTGTCAGCATACATTCAACTTCACATTGAACAATTATCCATGCCATGTACTCATGATTACAGTCTGACCTTTAAACAGCGGAGAGCTGACCGTATGTGACCACGCTGAAAAGTATCACCAACCATGTACACATGATTACAGTCTGACCTTTTAACCTGCAATAAAACAATTTCTGGTCAACTTGAACCGGCGAGCGCAGGAAGTCACACACACAGGAAGCTAAACACACATGAACCTTCCCAGGTCCGCACCAACTGTCACCTACTTGAACATAATTTGTACACGCATAATTGATACAAATGACAGCATTAAATACTTTAAAATGGTGATGAGTTTTAATGACTGCTGGATGCTGGTGCTTTTAACAAACATAACGTGATTTCATCAAATCACGGCTGTCACATGTCTCTTCAGTGGCGGCTCAGTGAGCAAGCGATTCTGCTATGCCCTAATAGCATAGCGTTTTGTATTAATGCCTATAATGCCCAATTCACGCCTATACGGACCCACATGAATTTTAACAGCCACAACCGTTTATTGTTGACAGATATGGAAAATACTTGTTCCCTTGTGTGACAGCGTATTTTAAACTTTAACAAAATGCGCTGTGATATTTTGACCATATAAATCGCACCCCCTCATCATTGTGTGATATTCATTCTACGACGCGTATGCTTAGTCTGTCTCATAGCCCCTGAACCACATTATTTTCCCTACTGCCACATATCCTCTCTGCAGTGCTAAAACCCTAAATTAAACAAGTCTGGATTTCCTCAGGTTCTGAATCTCTGGTGCTCCTTTTAAATTCAAACGGGGTTGTTTGTTACTATCAAAATTTATATATATATAAGCATTAGTTTGTCGTGTGAACACTCGAGTCGGCAAATTCATACCACTCATAAGATAATTGAATAATAATCACTTAGGTCAACCTGAAGGTCACACACACACCGGAAAGGGACTCCCGAAGGAGGGTGGGGTTCAACAATCGATTAGGTCACACAAAGGTCACACCTATGTTGTGTCATAAAAAGAAAATGGAGGATATGGGCCAGAACCCACGGTCAAGGTGAATCACCGGAGTGAATTGGCTGTATGCTGATTGGTCTAACATAGTGGCGTGATGTCATGGTGTGATGCTATGATGTGTTTCCCACGGGCGCTGCGTCATTGACAAGCCTGTGAAATGAGGTCAGCCAGGTGCGTTCGATGATGACGTCAGAAACAAAATGGCGGATTTAGGGCTATTCCAACCTGTGTACAACAACTTCACTTCTGGTTGGTTGGTTGTTTTACGCCGCACTCGGCAATATGCCAGTGGGTAACAGCTAATACACTTCAGGAAAACCCTTCCATAATCAGGACAAACCATTGTTCAACTACATGATTAGGACCGCCTCCCATGGCGAAGTGGTTAGAGCGTCCTCCGTGAGAGCCGTGGAGGTCGCTGGATCCCCTGACCGCGCCATACTAAAAGAGACGCGGTCCCTGTATGGCTTCGGCATTAATGGATACAACGAGGCCTGGTCGGTTTGGAGTCAGTATAATGTGTCTGAGCTGGGTATTCAGTGAGCTAGCACTATAAAACCAGCTTAAGTCTGGGCTAGTACAAGCAAAACTCACATATACAAACGCATGCACGCCGTAATTAGAGCGAAATATTCTTGAATACTCTACGCTAAACCCCATTTCACCTCACCTCACCTATATCATTAGCACGTGTATATGCTCAACTAAACGTACAAAAGAAAGTACATACCTAGTGTTTTGGTATTGTTTAAAACTAAAAACGTAAACATTTTGAAAAATGTTTTATTGTGGTTTCCAAGTTGCAAACACTACACTATTGCGATGCTGCCAGTGTCCCACGTCCCTGCCTCTAAAATCGACGGTTTAGTTGTTGGGTTCATGGCCCGCCCGAAATGGTCGATATCCCGGGACAGTTTGGAAACAATGAGCCTGATTAACACATTTCAGGATATACACTACCACTGTCAGTCTGCAGCATAATTTTCTTTAATATTTTTAAATTTTCAGCAACAATTATTTTCAAAAACGAACATAAATCGTTACCCCTACGGTATTTCCACGTTAGGTATTTAATACGAGTTAGTGAGCGGCAGGTGTTACTGGTAGGGTGGAAATTTCCCTCGTGAACACTGATGCTGCCACAGTTTTCTGTGATTAGTTCATTCTTTTTAAGTGCACAGGGTTGTGTACAGTACACTAGAGGTTGTGACAACACTGAAAGAGTCTGCACACAAAGTTGACTCCAAGGTTTTTACACCCGGTCACAGGTGGGCTCGATCCCGTCACCTCAAGTTCGTTGGATCACTAGTCTTTCGCCTTAGCCAGTTCGCCCACCACACCACATATTCATCAGTATTTGTATTTTACGTACTGCTGATAGACTAACGTTGAGTCTCTGAATATTATAATTTTGATAGTAACACAAACCCATTTAAATTGAAAAGGATCCCCAGTCTTGCTTAATTTAGGAGTTTATCATTGCAGGGAGGACTATGCAGTGGGGAAAATGATATGGTTCAGGGACAGAGACAGACTATGTAACTTTGTGTTTCGGCAGATATTTTAGGCTAATAATGCTTTGTCGTCACGGTTTACCTCTTGCATTTTGCACGCGATCAATACCTCAACACATTTTTTCACATAGCATTTTTGTTGTTTAACAGAATATTGAAAGTATATAACGACTTCCTGCAAATAATGCAGTCTCGACAAGACCGTCCACTTATAGATATCATATTGAAATTGGGATGACATTACCCGGATGTAGAGTTGTATGAAGATGTGTCCCAGGAGCTGAATATTCCAGTAAAGAGATTAAGGTAAACATTCTTTTGTAATCTGATTGTACCTTGTTACGTACACTACGTACACAATGCCAGTATGAAACAATGAATTGTCTTCTGTTGGAGTAAGATGTCAAGTGATGTGACTGAAAACATTCCTCCTAATTGAGCCTTTTGTTTGAGAGAAGTCCCATGCTATCTGATTGAAAACATTTCTCCTAATGCGTTTTCTTATGTGATGTCAAACAACCAGAATCAATGTACTAGTGGTGCTAATGCTGTTTCTTTTTAGTTACCCAATTATTCTTGTTTTGCCTCACAGGTGTGGTTTCAGAACAGGCGATCACGCAACAAGAGAGCATCCGAAACCAAGATGATGAACTACACTCTCCAGCAGCAGAACGTGGCCGCCATGTTGTCGTCTGCTCCAGGATACGGTTACATGTCTCCCATGATGCACCAGCCCATGTATCAGTACCCAGCACCAGTGATGTATCCTCCCAGTCTGTACCCAGGGTATCCCTACCCGTTCCACTATCAGCAGTGAAGGAGCTGAACCCCCCAGATAGTGCTTGTTAGACATTGAAGCGGACCTTATGTACTGTTTTTTGTTGAAAATAACGTGAAATAAAGACATACAATGAATACTGATGTTTGTCACCATGGCTACATCCGTCGCCACGTCTGTTACTGTGGGAGACCCGGTGTTGGAGTTTTTAACTTCACTTCTGGCTGGTTGGTTGTTTTACGCCGCACTCGGCAATATGCCAGTGGGGTAACCGCGGTACACTTCAGGAAAACCCTTCCATAATCAGGACAATCAGGGATCCATGACCGCGTCATACCGAAAGACGTGGTCCCTGTATGGCGCTCGGCATTTATGGGTACAACGAGGCCTGGTCGGCTCGGAGTCAGTATAATGTGTCTGAGCTGGGTATTCAGTGAGCTAGCACTATAAAACCAGCTTAAGTCTGGGTTAGTACAAGCAGCCACACATACACACGCATGCACGTCGTAATTAGAGTGAAATATTCTTGAATACGACGTTAAACCCCATTTCACCTCACCTCACCTATATCATTAGCACGTGTATATGCTCAACCAAACTGACGTACAACAGAAAGTACATACCTAGTGTTTTGGTGTTTTTTTTATAACAAAACACGTAAACATTTTGAAAAATGTTTTGATTGTGGCTTCCAAGTTGCAAACACTACACTATTGCGATGTTGCCAGTGCTCCACGTCCCTGGCTCTAAAATCGACGGTTTAGTTGCTGGGTTCATGGCACGCCCGAAATGGTCGATATCCCGGGACACTTTGAAACAATGAGCCTGATTAACACATTTCAGGATATACACTACTCTGTCAGTCCGCAGCATAATTTTCTTTAATATTTGTAAATTTTCAGCAACAATTATTTTCAAAAAAACGAACATAAATCGTTACCCCTACGGTATTTCCACGTTAGGTATTTAATACGAGTTAGTGAGCGGCAGGTGTTACTGGTAGGGTGGAAATTTCCCTCGCGAACACTGATGTTGCCACAGTTTTCTGTGATTAGTTCATAGAATATTATTATTATTATTATTGAATATTTATGTAGCGCACATATCCACGCACTAGTACATGCTCAAGGCGCTGGTATTTTTTCCCTCGATCACTGGATGTCAATCCCAAAGGTACATTTTATTATCAATCTCAACTCCCCTGGGGATCATACAACTCTTGCTACCACAAGGCGCACTGAGTTATTGCGGCTTTCTCATCCTCACGAGGTACCCATTCACAGCTGGGTGGACTGGCACACACAGTCACAGTACTTATCCAAGTTGTTGTACCCGCAAGCAGGTGTTTGCACGTATTCATGTGGCCACCATCTGGTCATATACCAACGGATTCGTGGGTTCTTTTAAGTGCACAGGGTTGTGTACAGTACACTAGAGGTTGTGACAACACCATAAAGAGTCTGCACACAAAGTTGACTCCATGGTTTTTACACCCGGTCACAGGTGGGCTCGATCCCGTCACCTCAAGTTCGTTGGATCACTAGTCTTAGTTCGCCCACCACACCACATATTCATCAGTATTTGTATTTTACGTGCTGCTGATAAACTAACGTTGAGTCTCTGAATATCATAATTTTGATAGTAACACAAACCCACTTAAATTGAAAAGGAGTCCCAGTCTTGCTTAATTTAGGACTTTAGCATTGTAGGGAGGACTATGTAGTGGGGAAAATGATATGGTTCAGGGACTGAGACAGACTATGTAATTGTGTGTTTCAGCAGATATTTTAGGCTAATAATGCTTTGTCGTCACGGTGTACCTCTTGCATTTTGCACGCGATCAATACCTCAACACATTTTTTTCACATAGCATTTTTGTTGTTTAACGGAATATTGAAAGAATATTGAAAGTATATAACGACTTCCTGCAAATAATGCAGTCTCGACAAGACCGTTCACTTATAGATATCATATTGAAATTGGGATGACATTATCAACCAAACCAGAGAGCCTAATCACCCTAATCCGTTAATCGCTTCTTCCGAAATCAAAGTTTGCTGAATCAGTAATGTAATGAGTAGGTTATAGTGGCGATTGTTAATCTATCTTTTTAACAGTTGACAATAGTGAGACTGGAATGACGTAATCTGACAAGGAAGTAACGTGATGAAGTGACTCCTGATAGGTGGCTGTAATTCGAGACCCTATCTTACTACCTCGTCACTCTGCACCGCATATCTTTAGTGAGATAAGAGGTACAGGATCAAAATGGCGTCTGTTCTCAGCTTGTGTTTACTTCTACAGGCTACCGTGACAGTGTTTGGATACCCTAGTACAGGTAAGACTTGGCTACCACGGTTCAAGCAAGGCTACCTCGCAGAGAAATAACCTTATGATCTTTAAACCACAACGTCCAACAACACCTGCCTCGACAGTATTAGCCGTGCAGAGAGTGGGGAATGTATTATTTACCTTTGGGGTACCAGGATCGACACTTTGGACATGAGTCTGAAGGTAGAGTCTTTATTTACGGGCACTGGTAGGCGTCGACGAAGAACGTGACCGAGAGCCCAGGACAGGGGACGAAGAGAGCGTCCCGTGTCGATGACAGAGTGTCCCTGTCCCGCCCTCCGTCCGTCCACCCCTCAGCCTCAGTATTTATAAAATCAGATGGACATGAATAAATTGTCTTTGACCTATAATTTACTAACCTATAATGAAGTTGGGAGTCTCTACAGGGGCGTCAATCAACAATCCTTAATGACAGATGACAACGTCATAAGGACGGCCAAGCCTTTATTCTCAAAATATATATGTATTTTGTGGCGTCAGTCCGCCATCTCCGAGATGTTAAGGACTCCATTTAATGACTAAACTTGTAACTATATATGTTTTATGTGTATGATTATGTAAATTGATTATTTGTGTATGTGACAGCATTCACTGACATGTCGACATGTCACTCTCATCTCACTCTCTATGCATGGCCAAAAACTTTATATATTAAACAATAGACTAAGTATACAATTGCAATCGTTATGATATTTCAAAAACTTGAAATTTCGAGTACTTTCTC